>NW_022261979.1:3703320-3728320 GCF_002021735.2 Oncorhynchus kisutch | reverse complement strand
TTAAAGAATATAACGAAGGTGCACACAGGTCGAGAGACAAATTTGAGGTGACAGACAGTGATACATGGACAGACAGTGACATTGAATCCCGCCTTGCACACTCTTGCCTGCATCTAGCTAATATAGGATGTAATCGTTAGTCCCAACAATTGCAAATTATATTTTCTATTGTACAAATTAAAGTATGTTTTTCCCTGTTTTGTTCCATTTGCTCCCGTTTAAGAAACGTTTTTCAACAGAATTGGCGGAATGAATATACCCACTGATCACGTGTAAACACACAGCCACGTTGTATTCCTTCTGACATCCATCCCCTCTTTCAGTCTGTAATATCTGTTTTCCCACGTATTTCCCACCATATAAATGATTCATCACTATTTATCCAAACGACCATCTCCTGCAGTGTGGCTTTCAGACACTGGCTCTTCATCTCCCACTATATTCTAATCAAGCCAATGAGATTTGAGGTCGGTGCAGTAGTGGGAGACAGACAGGGAATGATAACAACTCGGAGAAAGCTCCCCGTATCATAATTCTAATGATACCACATATGTTCTCATGGTAACACAAGACAGGCTGTGTTTATGGTGTGGAAAAAACCTCCCATGTTTATTAAATTAGGAGCTTAGCCTTTCTGGAGGAAGATTGACTGGTCAGGAAAGGGGTGCAGGTTTGGGTGATATTTATACACAAAACACACATAGAGCAATTAAGGCTGTGTAGAGGGGTTCTGGTGCTGGGCCTCTGTGGATGGGGAGAGGTGCATCAGGGGGTAGAGGGGGTCATCAGGGGGTTGGGGGTTGTTGAGGGGGGTTAGTGCGGTAGTGGGGGTCATCAGGGGGGTTGGGGGTTGTTGGGGGGGTTAGTGGGGGTCATCAGAGGGGTTGGGGGTTGTTGGGGGGGGGGGGTTAGTGGGGTAGTGGGGGACATCAGGGGGTTGGGGGTTGTTGGGGGGGTTAGTGGGGTAGTGGCGGACATCAGGGGGGTGTTTTGGGGGGGTGGGGGGTTAGTGGGGTGTGTGTGTGGGTGTGGGTCCCCTTTAATCACCACTTTAACCATTAAACATCTGACCCTGTATCACACATCACCCACACACACATCACCCATAGAAACAACCACGCACATCACCCATACAAACAACCACACACATCACCCATAGAAACAACCACACACATCACCCATACAAACAACCACACACAGCATGCAACTAGAGCTGACCAGAACACACACAAACAGGAAGCCAGCCAGCAGTGAGGGAGTTAAAACAGGAAGCCATCCCAGCAGTGAGGGAGTTAAAATAGGAAGCCAGCCCAGCAGTGAGGGAGTTAAAACAGGAAGCCAGCCCAGCAGTGAGGGAGTTAAAACAGGAAGCCAGTGTGTGTGTGTGTGTGTGTGTGTGTGTGTGTGTGTGTGTGTGTGTGTGTGTGTGTGTGTGTGTGTGTGTGTGTGTGTGTGTTTGTGTGTGTGTGTGTGTGTGTGTTGTGTGTGTGTGTGTGTGTTTGTGTGTGTGTGTGTGTGTTGTGTGTGTGTGTGTGTGTGTGTGTTGCCGTAGTGTGATATATTGTTGTGGTCCTCAGATGGAGAGGCAGATGTCTATGTGTTCCAGTATGATGGGTATGCAGGGCCCCAACCATCCCAGCTCCTGTTCCTCCCTCACGGACCCTCCATGCACTCTGAGGCCAAACTGGTGAGTCTCAATCCTCACCAACACACATACACACACTAAATACACCTGAATAATAAAAACACACACATGCAGATGCACGCACACACACACCTCCACACCCTTCCACACACCCTTCCACACACCCTTCCACACACCCTTCCACACACCCTTCCACACACAGATACATGCTCAATGTTTTATACCGTTCTCTTTTCCACTTGGCCATGCCAACAAAAAGCTGCGCTTGCTTTAAACTCTCGGATTTCATGATTTTTGTGTGTGTGTGTGTGTGTGTGCGCGTGTGGAATCAAAGCTGCTAGGTCTGAACCTGTAGGAGCAGAGCAGCGCTGGGCTGGAGTCTCAGAGAGCCTGAATAAAAGGCCCTTTATGTGGCTGTGGCTGGGCTGCCCACCGCACTGCACCGACTGGCTGACTGATGTATATCTTAATGTACAGAACATGTTGTGGAATTGTGCAACTTGTTAGCACTAGTTTAACACAGCGGGATGGAAATGGAATGACCTCATCCCTCACAAAGCAGGCAGTTAGAGAGAGGAGGGGGAGTGAGAGAAGGCTGAGAGAGAGGGAGGACTGCGAGGGAGAGAGAGAGAGGCAGAGAGAGAAAGCGGCAGAGAGAGAGAGCGGCAGAGAGAGAGAGAGCGGCAGAGAGAAGCAGAAGGAGGTGGTCTAAGGCAAGTGGCTGGTCAGAATAAAGTGCTGTTTGCTCTTCTGACTTGTTTAATGGCCCACTGATTACTGAGGTTGGTGAGATTGAGAGGGAAGAGAGAAGGAAAGACAGAGAGAAGTAGCGATGGGAGAGAGAGAGAGAGAGAGAGAGAGAGAGAGAGAGAGAGAGAGAGAGAGAGAGAAAGAGGGAGAGAGAGCGAGAGCGAGAGCGAGAGCGAGAGAGAGAGAGAGAGAGAGGGAGAGAGAGAGAGAGAGAGAGAGAGAGAGAGAGAGAGGGAGGGTGAGATAGAAAGACAGTGAGAGGTCATTAGCAGTGATTGCTCTGATAGACGAGAGAGAGAAAGAGGGAGAGTGAGAGAAAGAGGGACAGAGAGAGAAAGAGGGAGTGAAAGGGGGAGAGGGAGAGATAGGGGGAGAGAGAAAGAGGGCGAGAGAGGGAAAGACTGCGAGGGAGGAAGAGAGAAAGAGGGAGAGAGAGGGGGGAGAGAGAGGGTGCATTCTCATGGCACTTACGTGTCCCTCTTCCTCCTCCTCTCTCTCTAGATTGATCGTCTTTGTAGTCTTTTGGATCTCTCCTGCTGTTCCTATGGTAACACGCTGGAGTAAGACAATATTAGTGTTTTAGTCTTATCTCTGCATTGGCCTCCATCCAGACATCCAGATCTTTTCCTTTTATTACCTCTCTCGCCTATCGTTGTAATTGAATTGTAAATGCCAAGGCCACTAATAAACACAAGCAGACAGTCCTCAGAAAACGACCCAGGCTTCATTACTGGACCAACCTACAGGCTGCTTGACCAGTCAGATATTCATTCATTCTCTATTCATGACCAGATGGTTGGAGATTTGGGCCCTGACATTTTGAATGGCCCGGATATCTTGAAAGGTCCTGATGGAATCCCATGATTGTGGACAGAGAGTGAGAGGCTAATCGGCTTATCAGGCTCAGATCTCCAGCGTGGTTTTCATAAGGAACTGACGGACGGAGTGGGGAAGGGCTGGGGAAGCG
Source organism: Oncorhynchus kisutch (assembly GCF_002021735.2). Classification (NCBI taxonomy): domain Eukaryota; kingdom Metazoa; phylum Chordata; class Actinopteri; order Salmoniformes; family Salmonidae; genus Oncorhynchus; species Oncorhynchus kisutch. Next base: position 3,724,958 of record NW_022261979.1, on the reverse strand, counting down.
GGGGGAACAGGGGTTTCAGGGGATCTCTGGTGTCTGTAATATCCGCACCCGGGCCAAGTCGATAAATACGGCCGTGCTATCGGGTGTCTGCAGCGTGATCAGGTCCATATGTCCCCTGCGATGCACTCGATCCAGCCCTAATCGCGTTACCCTGGACCATGTTGACTTTCCGCCAATGGGAAATCTCCCTCACTGTAACCCCACACCCCCCCAGCTTTACAACCTCAGAGCCTCAGACCTCTGGCCCAGCCGCTCACTACAGGAACATTTACATTAAGAGAGATGGAGGGAGGGGGAGAGGGAGGGAGCGAGGGGGAGAGGGAGAGCGCGCGCGAGAGAGAGAGAGAGAGAGAGCGAGGGAGAGAGGGAGAGAGCGAGGGAGGAGAGAGAGAGAGAGAGAGAGAGGAGAAGGGTTAGAGAGAGAGAGAGAGAGAGAGAGAGAGAGAGAGAGAGAGAGAGTAAGTGGGGAGGGTGAGAAAGAGAGAATTTGAAAGACAGAAATTGATAAAAGATACTGGAGAGAGAGATGTGTGTTGTGGTAACTGAAGGCCTCCCCTGGCGGAGTTAACCCTCTCCTGCCCAGTGGGAGTGTGTGCTGCTGCTGAAGGGGGCTAATGACGGCTAATAGATTTTGCGGTGGGGCTGAGCTGCTAGGAGACCTAGGGAGACCTGTCTCTGTCTGTCTCTAGTGTAAATAGTTAATGAGCTGCAGGGAGGGCTGAAGGCAGGGCGGATATAGGGAGGGCTGATACAGGGAGGGCTGATATAGGGCTGATACAGGGAGGGCTGATATAGGGAGGGCTGATACAAATAAAATAAAATCAAAATCAAATTTATTTAAATAGCCCTTCGTACATCAGCTGATATCTCAAAGTGTGCTGTACAGAAACCCAGCCTAAAACCCCAAACAGCAAGCAATGCAGGTGTAGAAGCACGGTGGCTAGGAAAAACTCCCTAGAAAGGCCAAAACCTAGGAAGAAACCTAGAGAGGAACCAGGCTATGTGGGGTGGCCAGTCCTCTTCTGGCTGTGCCGGGTGGAGATTATAACAGAACATGGTCAAGATGTTCAAATGTTCATAAATGACCAGCATGGTCCAATAATAATAAGGCAGAACAGTTGAAACTGGAGCAGCAGCACGGCGAGGTGGACTGGGGACAGCAAGGAGTCATCATGTCAGGTAGTCCTGACGCATGGTCCTAGTGCTCAGGTCCTCCGAGAGAGAAAGAAAGAGAGAAAGAGAGAATTAGAGAGAGCACACTTAAATTCACACAGGACACCGAATAGGACAGGAGAAGTACTCCAGATATAACAAACTGACCCTAGCCCCCCGACACATAAACTACTGCAGCATAAATACTGGAGGCTGAGACAGGAGGAGTCAGGAGACACTGTGGCCCCATCCGAGGACACCCCCGGACAGGGCCAAACAGGAAGGATATAACCCCACCCACTTTGCCAAAGCACAGCCCCCACACCACTAGAGGGATATCTTCAACCACCAACTTACCATCCTGAGACAAGGCTGAGTATAGCCCACAAAGATCTCCGCCACGGCACAACCCAAGGGGGAGGGCTGATACAGGGCTGAAACAGGGAGGGCTGAAACAGGGAGGGCTGAAACAGGGCTGAAACAGGGAGGGCTGAAACAGGGAGGGCTGATACAGGGCTGAGCTGATATAGGGAGGGCTGATACAGGGCTGATATAGGGAGGGCTGATACAGGGCTGATATAGGGAGGGCTGATACAGGGAGGGAGGATACAGTGAGGGCTGATACAGGGAGGGCTGATACAGGGAGGGCTGATACAGGGCTGATACAGGGAGGGCTGATACAGGGCTGATATAGGGAGGGCTGATACAGGGCTGATATAGGGAGGGCTGATACAGGGCTGATATAGGGAGGGCTGATATAGGGCTGATACAGGGAGGGCTGAAACAGGGAGGGCTGAAACAGGGAGGGCTGATACAGGGCTGATATAGGGAGGGCTGATACAGGGCTGATATAGGGAGGGCTGATACAGGGCTGATATAGGGAGGGCTGATATAGGGCTGATACAGGGAGGGCTGAAACAGGGAGGGCTGATATAGGGCTGATACAGGGAGGGCTGATACAGGGAGGGCTGATACAGGGAGGGAGGATACAGGGAGGGCTGATACAGGGAGGGCTGATACAGGGAGGGCTGATACAGGGAGGGCTGATACAGGGAGGGAGGATACAGGGAGGGCTGATACAAGGAGGGCTGATACAGGGAGGGAGGATACAGGGAGGGCTGATACAGGGAGGGCTGATACAGGGAGGGCTGAAACAGGGAGGGCTGATATAGGGCTGATACAGGGAGGGCTGATACAGGGAGGGCTGATACAGGGAGGGCTGATACAGGGAGGTCTGATACAGGGAGGGCTGATACAGGGAGGGCTGATACAGGGAGGGAGGATACAGGGAGGGCTGATACAGGGAGGGCTGATACAGGGAGGGAGGATACAGGGAGGGCTGATACAGGGAGGGCTGATACAGGGAGGGAGGATACAGGGAGTGCTGATACAGGGAGGGCTGATACAGGGAGGGAGGATACAGGGAGGGCTGATACAGGGAGGGAGGATACAGGGAGGGCTGATACAGGGAGGGCTGATACAGGGAGGGCTAATACAGGGAGGGCTGATACAGGGAGGGCTGAAACAGGGAGGGCTGAAACAGGGAGGGCTGATACAGGGAGGGCTGATATAGGGCTGATACAGGGAGGGCTGATACAGAGCTGATACAGGAAGGGCTGATACAGGGCTGATACAGGAAGGGCTGATACAGGGCTGAAACAGGGAGGGCTGATACAGGGCTGATACAGGGAGGGCTGATACAGAGCTGATACAGGAAGGGCTGATACAGGGATGGCTGATACAGGGCTGATACAGGGCTGAAACAGGGAGGGCTGATACAGGGCTGAAACAGGGACAACAGGGACAAACAAATACGACTTTCCTGAAGCGGATCCTTTGTTCCGACCACCACCCAGGACATTGGATCTAATCCCAGAGGCCGACCCAAACCAAAGTCGCCACAGAAGAGGTAGACGGAGCGGCCTCCTGGTCAGGCTTCGAAGGCGTGCACACTGCTTTTGAGTATACTACTCGTCAATGTCCAGTCTCTACACAACAAGGTGGATGAAATTAGGGCAAGGGTTGCCTTCCAGAGAGACAGCAGGATCCTGGACTTTCTGACGAGCCGCCACCAGGTGGTGAAGGTAGGAAACAACATTGCCACTTTGCGGACCCTCAACACTGGAGCCCCACAAGGGTGCGTGTTCAGCCCCTTCCTGTACTCCCTTTTCACCCATGACTGTGTGGCCATGCACGCCTCTAACTCAATCATCAAGTTTGCAGACGACACAACAGTAGTAGGCTTGATTATCAACAATGACGAGACGGCCTACAGGGAGGAGGTGAGGGCACTCGGAGTGTGGTGTCAGGAAAACAACCTCTCACTCAACGTCAACAAAACAAAGAAGATGATCGTGGACTTCAGGAAACAACAGAGGGAGCACCCCCATATCCACATCAAAGGGACAGTAGTGGAGAAGGTCGGAAGTGAAATTCCTCGGCGTACACATCACAGACAAACTGAAATGGTCCACCCACACAGACAGTGTGGTGAAGAAGGCGCAATAGCGCCTCTTCAACCTCAGGAGGCTGAAGAAATTTGGCTTGTCACCTAAAACCCTCACAAACCTTTACAGATGCACAATTGTTGGGCTATATCACTGCCTGGTACGGCAACTGCAGCACCCTCAACCGCAAGGCTCTCCAGAGGATGGTGCAGTCTGCACAACGCATCACCGGGGACAAACTACCTGCCCTCCAGGACACCTACAGCACCCGATGTCACAGGAAGGCCAAAAAGATCATCAAGGACAACAACCACCTGAGCCACTGTCTGTTCACCCCGTTATCATCCAGAAGGCGAGGCCAGTACAGGTGCATCAACGCTGGGACCGAGACGCTGGGACCGTTCAGACTACTGAACAGCAATCACTAACTCAGAGAGGCTGCTGCCTACATTGAGACTCACTAGTCACTTTAAACAGGGCTGATACAAGGAGGGCTGACACAAGGAGGGCTGACACAAGGAGGGCTGATACAGGGCTGAAGGCAGGGCTGATACAGCGAGGCCTGATGCAGGGTGTGTTGTGTTGGGTAGGGGAATAGGGTGGTGTGCTGGGTCAGGGGATAGGGTGGTGTGTTGGGTCAGGGGATAGGGTGGTGTGGGGTCAGGGGGTAGGGTGGTGTGGTGTGGGGTCAGGGGATAGGGTGGTGTGTTGGGTCAGGGGATAGGGTGGTGTGTTGGGTCAGGGGATAGGGTGGTGTGTTGGGTCAGGGGATAGGGTGGTGTGTTGTGTTGGGTCAGGGGAATAGGGTGGTGTGTTGGGTCAGGGGATAGGGTGGTGTGTTGTGTTGGGTCAGGGTGGTGTGTTGTGTTGGGTCAGGGGAATAGGGTGTTGTGTTGGGTCAGGGGATAGGGTGGTGTGGGGTCAGGGGATAGGGTGGTGTGTTGGGTCAGGGGATAGGGTGGTGTGTTGTGTTGGGTCAGGGGAATAGGGTGGTGTGTTGTGTTGGGTCAGGGGAATAGGGTGGTGTGTTGGGTCAGGGGATAGGGTGGTGTGTTGTGTTGGGTCAGGGTGGTGTGTTGTGTTGGGTCAGGGGAATAGGGTGGTGTGTTGGGTCAGGGGAATAGGGTGGTGTGTTGGGTCAGGGGAATAGGGTGGTGTGTTGGGTCAGGGGAATAGGGTGGTGTGTTGGGTCAGGGGATAGGGTGGTGTGTTGGGTCAGGGGATAGGGTGGTGTGTTGGGTCAGGGGATAGGGTGGTGTGTTGGGTCAGGGGATAGGGTGGTGTGTTGTGTTGGGTCAGGGGAATAGGGTGGTGTGTTGGGTCAGGGGATAGGGGTGGTGTGTTGGGTCAGGGGAATAGGGTGGTGTGTTGGGTCAGGGGATAGGGTGGTGTGTTGGGTCAGGGGATAGGGTGGTGTGTTGGGTCAGGGGATAGGGTGGTGTGTTGTGTTGGGTCAGGGGAATAGGGTGGTGTGTTGGGTCAGGGGATAGGGTGGTGTGTTGGGTCAGGGGATAGGGTGGTGTGTTGGGTCAGGGGATAGGGTGGTGTGTTGTGTTGGGTCAGGGGAATAGGGTGGTGTGTTGGGTCAGGGGATAGGGTGGTAGGTTGGGTCAGGGGATAGGGTGGTGTGTTGGGTCAGGGGATAGGGTGGTGTGTTGGGTCAGTGGATAGGGTGGTGGTTGTGTTGGGTCAGGGGATAGGGTGGTGTGTTGTGTTGGGTCAGGGGATAGGGTGGTGTGTTGTGTTGGGTCAGGGGATAGGGTGGTGTGTTGTGTTGGGTCAGGGGATAGGGTGGTGTGTTGTGTTGGGTCAGGGGATAGGGTGGTGTGTTGGGTCAGGGGATAGGGTGGTGTGTTGGGTCAGGGGATAGGGTGGTGTGTTGGGTCAGGGGATAGGGTGGTGTGTTGTGTTGGGTCAGGGGATAGGGTGGTGTGTGACAGACAGACAGACAGACAGACAGACAGAGCATTATATTGCTCCTCGGAGCCAGAGCTCAGCAGGCTATAGCCAGCACTCTCCCTCACAGCCCTGATCTCAGTCCAGCCCTGCACCACTCGCTCAGTAGCAGCTGACATAGTTGTACAAGTGTGCAGACACGCTGTGTGTGTTTGTGTTTGTGGAAACACACCATTCTATTCCTGAAAGTCTATTATTTAGATGGTTTGATGTCATTGTTTGTTTGATGAAAGTCTTTCTCTCTCCATTTCTGTGGACAGGAAGAGCCACAACAAGCCTTTATCAACTTCCACACCATGTCTCTCTGTGTGCCAACCACGGGACATAAGTCAAAAATGTGAGCAGGGTTCCAATTTGAGTCTCCGACCGCGGGTTTCGTATCTGTTGAATGTAAAGCTGTTATCACCTGTTCCTTTCCCTCTGCCGTTCAGTTGGTTTAGAAAAATGCGGACAGATTTAAAAAGCTCTGCTTCTGAGCTGCAGCTCGTGTATAAAAATGTGTTATTTATTATCTGGGTAATTATCTATTGTTTACATTGTTACTAGGGACAATAAATGTGTCACTAAGCGTCAGGCTTGGTGCTGAGTTTCTTATGAGGTAAACAATACTATATGTTCCTACACTGCAGCTCTGTTGGCCACGGACCTGGCACTGGATGGGCCCATGACATCATTCTTGGCGCGCTCTAAATGTACTCCTTTTTACTTGAGGAGGGAAAAAAGCCAGTTTCTCTTAAAGAAACATTTCATAATATGCACCGAGACCAGCCATCACAGCCATCCTGATGCAAGAGTTGGAGTTTGAGCTGATGGATTTTTTTCACCTCAACTCTTCATCATCACAGTTTTAGTTTTATGATCCTACTAAACTTGTATATTGTTTTAAAACCCGATCAAACTATAGTTTTATTTGACCATTGAAATACTTGTTGTACTGAATTCTGCAAAATACATCAAATATGTCGGTCAGAAATACCAAGTGTACGAGAGAGTCATATTTACAGAGTTGTTCAATGAGGTCAAGAAAGAAGAGGCAATTTCCACCTTCACTCCATGTTGAGTGATTAACTGTGTCAAGTCACCTTCACTCCATGTTGAGTGATTAAATGTGAAGTCACCTTCACTCCATGTTAAGTGATTAACTGTGAAGTGCACCTTCACTCCATGTTGAGTGATGAACTGTGTCAAGTCACCTTCACTCCATGTTGAGTGATTAACTGTGAAGTCCCCTTCACTCCATGTTGAGTGATTAACTGTGAAGTCACCTTCACTCCATGTTAAGTGATTAACTGTGAAGTCACCTTCACTCCATGTTGAGTGTTTAACTGTGTCAAGTCACCTTCACTCCATGTTGAGTGTTTAACTGTGTCAAGTCACCTTCACTCCATGTTGAGTGATTAACTGTGAAGTCACCTTCACTCCATGTTGAGTGTTTAACTGTGTCAAGTCACCTTCACTCCATGTTAAGTGATTAACTGTGAAGTCACCTTCACTCCATGTTGAGTGATTAACTGTGAAGGCACCTTCACTCCATGTTGAGTGATTAACTGTGAAGTCACCTTCACTCCATGTTGAGTGATTAACTGTGAAGTCACCTTCACTCCATGTTGAGTGATGAACTGTGTCAAGTCACCTTCACTCCATGTTGAGTGATTAACTGTGAAGTCCCTTTCACTCCATGTTGAGTGATTAACTGTGAAGTCACCTTCACTCCATATTGAGTGATTAACTGCGTCAAGTCATTTGTAACTACTTACACCATTAAATGGTATGAGAGCGAGAGAGAGAAGGATGGAGAGTTAGAAAAAGAGAGAGAGAAACAGAGGCAGACAAACAGGCGGAGAGGGAGAGAGAGAGAGAGAGAGAGAGAGAGAGAGAGAGAGAGAGACAGCACCTCTGGCTAGACCATGGGTTGTGTTATAGAAGAATTTCAGCAGCAGACAATAGGAGTGTATCTCCAGGTTTTGAAAGCAACATCTGTATGAATGGTGGCATTGTCAGGGAGTGATGTCATTGGAGAGAGAGGGACGGTGAGCCAAGGACACAACTGAACGTGAGCTCTACTGCTGCAGCCGTTCTGTCACAACGGACTGACAGCTAGTGTGTAGGGTTAAACTGTGCCTCTGTGTGAGCGAGTGTGCTGTGTTTGTGTGTGTCGTGAGCGTGCTTTTGCACTGTGTGTGTGTGTTGAGACAAACAGTGCCTCTTGCAGTGTGTGTCTGTACAGGGTAAAGTGAGGCATAACGGAGGAGAACTAACAGGGATACAGAGACTTACAGGTCAACTAGCATCCTTCTACATATTGTCAAACGTCAGTATTTCTCCAGACAGTTTCTCAGAAAATGTGAGCTTGGTGAGGGGGGAAGTGAAGGGTTAAAACACTAACCGTGTGTGTGTCTGCCAGCTTATCTGTGGTGAGGCCTGACAAGGAAGGGAGAGATAGAGGGAGGGAGTTAGAGAGGTGGGAGTCTCCTTCCACCATGGTGCCCACACCAGGGGCTTAGAGTAGGGTCACGACCCACCCACAACCATGGACCACAGTCATATTCACAAGCATAGGAATATGGCTCAAAACACCTCTTTTCTACTTGTGAGTTCCTCTCTGTGTGCATGTGTGCGTGTTTGTGTGTTTTCTTCACACGTGAACATGTGTGTGTGTGGGAGAGGGACAGAGGGGCAGAGGGCAGGGGCGGAGCAGTGTGTCTGCTGTATTTGTCTTTGGGTGACTGCGTGTTGTTTTAGCTGTGCTGATGGGAGGCGGATGGGAGGCGTATGTATGTGTGAAGGCCTTCAGGGTACGGTTCAGGGCCTGTGAATGGGACAGGACTAGCCTCCAGGGCTCTCTCCCCTCCGGCAGGGCTAGGCCAGGGTAAACCAGCCAGCCGGCCGGCCAGCCAGCCAACACCAGATGGGGAGATGGCTAACACTTTATGTAACCTCTCTGACCAGTTCCTCATCTACAGTTTTCTAAGTACAACTCCTCAACAACAACTGTGAACACATCAATGTCAACCACACCCCTTCCTGTTAACATTTCTTACATAGTGTCATAGATTCACTCATTAGTACAGACTTCCTATTTCCCATGAGATTCATTGCCTGTTAACGTATTGTCAGTAACATCACTTCCTCATGGCTGTGGGTGTCAGCTCTCTCCATGTCACCTCTCTCTCCACTCTGTCAGGTTTGGTTCCCAATGTTAGAGTAAATGCTACAGCTAAATGTAGCATGTGACATGTTAGTTCATCATGACAAGAGAAACACATTCTGAAGGAAAACACAATTAGAAGTCGATTATAGGGGCCTCCCGAGTAGGGCAGTGGTCTAAGGCTCTGCATCACAGTGCTAGCTGTGCCACTAGAGATTCTGGGTTCGAGTCCAGGCTCTGTCGCAGCCGGCCGCGACCGGGAGACCCATGGGGTGGCACATAAATCGCCCAGCGTCGTCCGGATTAGGGGAGGGTTTGGCCGGCAGGGATTTCCTTGTCCATCACTCACTAGCGACTCCTGTGGTGGGCAGGGCGCAGTGCACACTGACTGATTTCCTTATATAAACTGTAACTCAGTAAAATCTTTGAAATTGTAGCATGTTGCGTTTATATTTTTGTTCAGTATATGTCCGATAAACAGAAACTTTATCAGAGTCTATTAATACAAACTGTCAAAAAAATATTTCAATTTATGATTCAGATGAATGATTAAAAGTTAAATAAATAACTTTCCACATTCCTTCTACTCTCTATCTGAAATAGCCTCAGCAAGGTGCCTTTTGTTTCAATTTGCCTCTAACATTAGATTAGTCCAGGCACTTTGTTCCTGACTGTGCTCCTGTGAGCATATGTCTCTCTCTCTCTCTAGCTCGCCCCCGCCCCCGCCCCCCCCCCTCTATCTCTCTCTAGTTCTCTCTCCTTGTCTGTCTGTCTTCCTCTCCCCCCAGAGGCTGGGGTTTTGTAGTAATAACCCTGTCGGCTGGTCCACAGAGCCCTGCTTTACAAGAGGAACCAGTGGGGATGTAGAGTCTGGAGGCAGAAAGGCCAATCCATTAGACTGACAGGGAGGAAAGAGAGAGAGGGAGAGAGGGAGGGAGAAAGAGGCAGAGGGAGAGAGAGAGAGGCTGCCAAGTGTATGTTTAGCCTGCTGTGTGTGTGTGTGTGTGTGTGTGTGTGGGGGTGGGGGGGGGGTGTAGCCTCCACTGTAGGTGTGTGTGCATCTCACTGCCTGCCCTGCGCACCAATGTGGCTACGTATGAACAGCACTGCAACATACCGGGGTCGTCTGGGCCTGGCAGAACAGAACAGCCCATCTTCCTCCATCTGTCCATCTGTCCATCTGTCCATCTCTCTCTCCCCCTCCCTCCCTCCCTCCCTCCCTCCCTCCCTCCCTCCCTCCCTCCCTCCCTCCCTCCCTCCCTCCCTCCCTCCCTCCCTCCCTCCCTCCCTCCTCTGGGGCCCCAGGGAGGCTGTGCTCGCCTCGGCCCAGTGGGGGAAGGGAATGAAGGAGTGACTCTAGTTACAGTACAGAGAGACTCCCACTACTCTCCACCAGGCTGCCTGTCGTCCTCCTGTAGTCCCAGAAGAAATCAGTTTAGCAGAGAGGGGGTACAGGAGAGGTGGAGGGAGGAGTGGGGGAGAGGTTCCTGCCTCTCTGGGGAATGTGGGTAATGTAATAAAAGTGAGCTAATGGGGGGGGGGGGGGGGCACACATGGAGGAGTGGATAGTGGGTATGGAAGGCAGGCATTGGTGGGTAGAGGTGGTGGTGTTGGGGGTGGTTGAGGAGATGTAGGGGAGGTTGAGGAGATGTTGGGGAAGGGGTGGGGGAGGTTGAGGAGATGTTGGGGGGGTGCTGGAGTTTGAGGAGGTGTTGGGGAGGTTGAGGAGGTGTTGGGGAGGGGTGGGGGAGGTTGAGGAGGTGTTGGGGAGGGGTGGGGGAGGTTGAGGAGGTGTTTGGGAAGGGGTGGGGGAGGTTGAGGAGGTGTTGGGGGTGGGGGAGGTTAAGGAGGTGTGGGGGAGGTTGAGGAGGGGTTGGGGAGGGGTGGGGGAGATTGCGGGGGTGTTGGGGGGGTGGGGGAGGTTGAGGAGGTGTTGGGGGAGGTTGAGGAGGTGTTGGGGAGGGGTGGGGGAGGTTGAGGAGGTGTTGGGGGAGGGGTGGGGGAGGTTGAGGGGGTGTTGGGGGTGGGGGAGGTTGAGGAGTTGTTGGGGGGGTTGAGGAGGTGTTGGGGGAGGGGTGGGGGAGGTTGAGGGGGTGCTGGGGGGGGTGGGGGAGGTTGAGGAGGTGTTGGGGAGGGGTGGGGGAGGTTGAGGAGGTGTTGGGGAGGGGTGGGGGAGGTTGAGGATGTACAGTAGTACAGTACAGTACAGTACAGAGTAAACAGCTAGCTGGCTGAACATGTCTGACGAGAAGAGACTGACATGACGCAGGGTATTGAAACAAACCAGGGTTTTAATAGCTGTTCACTCTCTGCTCTGTCCATTTAAAGCCCAGGATAATATTTCTTTACCACTTTAAAAGTGACCCCACATACAGGCCTGGGTAGGTTAGGTTCAATGTTCTGTGACCCCACATACAGGCCTGGGTATGTTAGGTTCAATGTTCTGTGACCCCACATACAGGCCTGGGTAGGTTAGGTTCAATGTTCTGTGACCCCACATACAGGCCTGGTTAGGTTAGGTTCAATGTTCTGTAACCCCACATACAGGCCTGGTTAGGTTAGGTTCAATGTTCTGTAACCCCACATACAGGCCTGGTTAGGTTAGGTTCAATGTTCTGTAACCCCACATACAGGCCTGGTTAGGTTAGGTTCAATGTTCTGTAACCCCACATACAGGCCTGGTTAGGTTAGGTTCAATGTTCTGTAACTCCACATACAGGCCTGGTTAGGTTAGGTTCAATGTTCTGTAACCCCACATACAGGCCTGGTTAGGTTAGGTTCAATGTTCTGTAACCCCACATACAGGCCTGGTTAGGTTCAATGTTCTGTAACCCCACATACAGGCCTGGTTAGGTTAGGTTCAATGTTCTGTAACCCCACATACAGGCCTGGTTAGGTTAGGTTCAATGTTCTGTAACTCCACATACAGGCCTGGTTAGGTTAGGTTCAATGTTCTGGAACCCCACATACAGGCCTGGTTAGGTTAGGTTCAATGTTCTGTAACTCCACATACAGGCCTGGTTAGGTTAGGTTCAATGTTCTGTAACTCCACATACAGGCCTGGGTAGGTTAGGTTCAATGTTCTGTGACCCCACATACAGGCCTGGTTAGGTTAGGTTCAATGTTCTGTAACCCCACATACAGGCCTGGTTAGGTTAGGTTCAATGTTCTGTAACTCCACATACAGGCCTGGTTAGGTTAGGTTCAATGTTCTGTAACCCCACATACAGGCCTGGTTAGGTTAGGTTCAATGTTCTGTAACCCCACATACAGGCCTGGTTAGGTTAGGTTCAATGTTCTGTAACCCCACATACAGGCCTGGTTAGGTTAGGTTCAATGTTCTGTAACCCCACATACAGGCCTGGTTAGGTTAGGTTCAATGTTCTGTAACCCCACATACAGGCCTGGTTAGGTTAGGTTCAATGTTCTGTAACTCCACATACAGGCCTGGTTAGGTTAGGTTCAATGTTCCCTAACTAGTGATGACTCGGGCGACTCCAAAGGGCCTCAGGTCCCCAGGGAGCCCTCTGCTCCACTCTTAAGAGGAATGAAAGTGTGTCCCCCTGACCTGATCTGGTTTGATTGACTCATCCCGGCTCAGGCTCCATCTCTTCCCACTCGTCCCTGTTCTTCCCCTCTCTGGCGTTCTCCTCTCGGGGTTAATAGTGATGAAGTCATATGGCCAGGCCAGGGAGGGAACAGGGAAAACCTGAGTGGCTGTTCAGGACGTGGCCAGAGCACTCACACGGACATCAGTCACACCGGGCCGACTGAGCTGGTGTCAAATAGGAAGACAGCATGAATAAATATCATTAATGACACCACATTAATGAGAGGGGGGGGATGGGTGATACAGGAGGTCAGGAGGTCAGAGGTCAGGGTTTAGACGTCAGACAGTAAATGGCTTCTTCCCTCCGGGAGAAAGCATCTTCAGTCCAGTAGCTGGGGTTTTATGTTTAATCTGTGTGGCAGCATTTTATCAACGTGGAACATTGACTGGTAAAAGACAAATTAACCTTGACAACCTGTGTCATTACTACTGTCTATATTCTCCCTCCTAATAAATGGTGATTATATCGTTAGTTATATCATTACTTTTCCATCTTACCAGCTCTTTTTGTTGCTGTATTATATGGCTGATAGGTTGAGACAGGGTTGGTACATCTAAACACCAGACTGTTGTCCTCTTCCTCCACACTGTGTACTATCCTCCGCTGTCAGAACACCTACTACCAACACTACAGGCCAACACCTGCACTGACATAATGACTGTTCTGTGGCCTGGCTACATGTAGCCGCGGGGAGAGAGAGAAACCAGTGTGTGTGTGTTATTACAGGTTAATGCAGGTGGTGGTTAAGTCTGGGTGATGAGCACAGTCTGAACCAAACACAACCATGTGTTAAAGTACATTAGAGGTCATGATGAAGGGGTTTGGGAGAGACAGTGGTTACGTCCCCAATGGCACACTATTCCCTTTACAGTGCACTACTTTTGACCAGGGTCTATAGGGCTCTGGTCAAAAGTAATGCACTATATAGGGAATAGTGTGCCATTTGGGACGTAACCACAAGCCTGCTGATGATCATCACCGTGGAAGGCCCGTCGGTCTGTTCATTTGCGTCACTGTGGGTCCGAATGCAGCCTGCCAGGGCCATAAGTTTGGGCTCAGTTAGATCTGGGACAGTTTGAGCCAAGTCATTCAGTTGTGTCAGATGAAACCAGCGAGTAGAAGAGTGGGAACCTGGCCTGTATCACGGTGAGGGAATCTTTATCTCTCTTTCTCTCTCTTTATCTTCATCTCTCTCTATATTTCTATATCTTTCTCTCTCTTTCTCTCTCTTATCTTCATCTCTCTCTCTCTTTCTCTCTCTTTATCTTCATCTCTCTCTTTCTCTCTCTTTATCTTCATCTCTCTCTTTCTCTCTCTTTATCTTCATCTCTCTCTTTCTCTCTCTTATCTTCATCTCTCTCTATCTCTCTCTTTCTCTCTCTTTATCTTCATCTCTCTCTTTCTCTCTCTTTATCTTCATCTCTCTCTTTCTCTCTCTTTATCTTCATCTCTCTCTTTCTCTCTCTTTATCTTCATCTCTCTCTATCTCTATATTTCTCTCTCTTTATCTTCATCTCTCTCTTTCTCTCTCTTTATCTTCATCTCTCTCTATCTCTATATTTCTCTCTCTTTATCTTCATCTCTCTCTATCTCTATATTTCTCTCTCTTTATCTTCATCTCTCTCTTTCTCTCTCTTTATCTTCATCTCTCTCTATCTCTATATTTCTCTCTCTTTATCTTCATCTCTCTCTATCTCTATATTTCTCTCTCTCTTCTCGTTTACGACAGAGTTGCTTTGTTTGCTGCAATACATGACAGGTTGATTTGGTTCCAGGTTCACAGATCCCTGCCTGGTTCACAGATCCCTGCCTGGTTCACAGATCCCTGCCTGGTTCACAGATCCCTGCCTGGTTCACAGATCCCTGCCTGGTTCACAGATCCCTGCCTGGTTTACAGATCCCTGCCTGGTTCACAGATCCCTGCCTGGTTCACAGATCCCTGCCTGGTTCACAGATCCCTGCCTGGTTTACAGATCCCTGCCTGGTTCACAGATCCCTGGCTGGTTCACAGATCCCTGCCTGGTTCACAGGTCCCTGCCTGGTTCACAGATCCCTGCCTGGTTCACAGATCCCTGCCTGGTTCACAGATCCCTGCCTGGTTCACAGATCCCTGCCTGGTTCACAGATCCCTGCCTGGTTCACAGATCCCTGCCTGGTTCACAGATCCCTGCCAGGTTCACAGATCCCTGCCTGGTTCACAGATCCCTGCCTGGTTCACAGATCCCTGCCTGGTTCACAGATCCCTGCCTGGTTCACAGATCCCTGCCTGGTTTACAGATCCCTGCCTGGTTTACAGATCCCTAACTGGTTCACAGATCCCTGCCTGGTTCACAGATCCCTGCCTGGTTCACAGATCCCTGCCTGGTTCACAGATCCCTGCCTGGTTCACTGATCCCTGCCTGGTTCACAGATCCCTGCCTGGTTCACAGATCCCTGCCTGGTTCACAGATCCCTGCCTGGTTCACAGATCCCTGCCTGGTTCACAGATCCCTGCCTGGTTCACAGATCCCTGCCAGGTTCACAGATCCCTGCCTGGTTCACAGATCCCTGCCTGGTTCACTGATCCCTGCCTGGTTCACTGATCCCTGCCTGGTTCACTGATCCCTGCCTGGTTCACAGATCCCTGCCTGGTTCACAGATCCCTGCCTGGTTCACAGATCCCTGCCTGGTTCACAGATCCCGGCCTGGTTCACAGATCCCTGCCTGGTTTACAGATCCCTAACTGGTTCACAGATCCCTGCCTGGTTCACAGATCCCTGCCTGGTTCACAGATCCCTGCCTGGTTTACAGATCCCTGCCTGGTTCACAGATCCCTGCCTGGTTCACAGATCCCTGCCTGGTTCACTGATCCCTGCCTGGTTCACAGATCCCTGCCTGGTTCACAGATCCCTGCCTGGTTCACAGATCCCTGCCTGGTTCACAGATCCCTGCCTGGTTCACAGATCCCTGCCTGGTTTACAGATCCCTGCCTGGTTCACAGATCCCTGCCTGGTTCACAGATCCCTGCCTGGTTCTCTTAGATGCTTTGTTTTTTAATCCTACAGACCGTTGTTTAGTAGTGTCGTGTGCAGTGGAACGTTTTGTGTTGTAGAACTACAACTCAGACTGACTGTATCGTAGGTGAAGTCCATTGTTATGTACCTCCATCAGGGCTTCTCTTCTCTGCTGTGTGGCTAGTCTCAGCTGTGGCTGGTACAATGTACTGCTTGATTATGAGTTCCGTGAGTTCAACTCTCTTTGTCGTGAGTGTGTCTGTTGTTATGGTTACGGGCTGTGTGTGTCGGGTGTAGCTAGCACTGTGTTATAACCTTGAGAGCGGACTCTACTAGCTACAGTACGCTGCCTGACTGTGACACACTGGACCTGCATCCCAGATGGCACCCTATTCCTTTAGAGTGCACTTATTGTGACTTGGGCCCTTGTGCACTATAAATATACTATTTGGTGCTGTTCGGGAGGCCTCTCCTCTCCTCCTGATGGAGGTTAATTCAGTTAAAAGCCAGATAGATAGTAGAGGCGGCCCTGCCAGCTGGACTCCTCTCACAATACAGGGCTGATAAATGAGCACTTTGCTGGGCCCCGAGGCCAGGCTGACTCTCTCTCTCTCTCTGTGTGAGTGGAGGGGAGACTGGAAGCTATCCACTCCCCCGCCTCTTCTCCCTCCACCCCTCTATCCCCCACTCCCCTGACGTTTGGCTGGCATGGAGCCAGGCAACATCAGCCCCAACCCCAGCCACAGCCCCAGCCTCACCTCCCAGCCCTATACCCCTTCCCCCAGCCCCAGACAGGCACATTAGTGGGTCTGCAGTGCAGTGCGGAGCAGACAGTGGTGGATGGGGCAGTCACATTCCACTGCCTGGGTCTCTGCTCTGGCCTCTGTGGGAACGTAGCTCAGGACATGAGATTGGCTGCTATGATTGAGTGGTGGAAGATAGGCGGACAGCTGCCCAGCCTGATTGGTTCCCGCTATCGCAGGGGAGGGGCCCCAGGTCTGGGTGTTGATTGACAGGTTGAAGGCTGAATGGGAAGGTGTTATGGTGGCCTGTCAGGGTCAGATGACTTCCTCAGACAGTAGAGCCACATGGAAGGTGTCCATGTCAGCAGTCTGGGGAATATTAGTGATGTGGTATCAGACTGCTTTTTATCTGTTAGGTGTAGTGTACATTTAGTAAGGGGGTCTAGACAGTAAATACACATCGAATGATGCTTTGTTATAAGCAACAGATACAGTGGCCAGAATCACCATTGGTTTTGGTGCTTGCTTTTTTTCACAAACCAGTTATGTGATTGATTGCTTCACTCACACTTCCATTTTACCAACTCTCACAGAGCTAATGGAGGTTAGGGCCAGACAGACAGACAGACAGACAGACAGACAGACAGGCAGGCAGGCAGGCAGGCAGGCAGGCAGGCAGGCAGGCAGGCAGGCAGACAGACCCACCATCGGACTCCAGTATTCTCAACCCCCGGGTGCTGCAGCCTGGTATAACCGACCTTCTGAGTCTGTATACAGCTGCAGACAGACAGACCTGATCTAACCCACTGTGCTGCAGACAGACAGACCTGATTTAACCCACTGTGCTGCAGACAGACAGACCTGATCTAACCCACTGTGCTGCAGACAGACAGACCTGATTTAACCCACTGTGCTGTAGTCTAGACAGACCTGATCTAACCCACTGTGCTGCAGACAGACAGACCTGATATAACCCACTGTGCTGTAGTCTAGACAGACCTGATCTAACCCACTGTGCTGTAGTCTAGACAGACCTGATCTAACCCACTGTGCTGCAGATAGACAGACAGACAGACCTGATCTAACCCACTGTGCTGCAGATAGACAGACAGACCTGATCTAACCCACTGTGCTGCAGACAGACAGACCTGATATAACCCACTGTGCTGTAGTCTAGACAGACCTGATCTAACCCACTGTGCTGTAGTCTAGACAGACCTGATCTAACCCACTGTGTTGTAGTCTAGACAGATCTGATCTAACCCACTGTGCTGTAGTCTAGACAGACCTGATCTAACCCACTGTGTTGTAGTCTAGACAGACCTGATCTAACCCACTGTGCTGCAGACAGACAGATCTGATCTAACCCACTGTGCTGTAGTCTAGACAGATCTGATCTAACCCACTGTGCTGTAGTCTAGACAGACCTGATCTAACCCACTGTGTTGTAGTCTAGACAGACCTGATCTAACCCACTGTGCTGCAGATAGACAGACAGACCTGATCTAACCCACTGTGCTGCAGACAGACAGACCTGATCTAACCCACTGTGCTGTAGTCTAGACAGACCTGATCTAACCCACTGTGCTGTAGTCTAGACAGACCTGATCTAACCCACTGTGCTGCAGACAGACAGATCTGATCTAACCCACTGTGCTGTAGTCTAGACAGATCTGATCTAACCCACTGTGCTGTAGTCTAGACAGACCTGATCTAACCCACTGTGTTGTAGTCTAGACAGACCTGATCTAACCCACTGTGCTGCAGATAGACAGACAGACCTGATCTAACCCACTGTGCTGCAGACAGACAGACCTGATCTAACCCACTGTGCTGTAGTCTAGACAGACCTGATCTAACCCACTGTGTTGTAGTCTAGACAGACCTGATCTAACCCACTGTGCTGCAGACAGACAGACCTGATCTAACCCACTGTGTTGTAGTCTAGACAGATCTGAACTAACCCACTGTGCTGTAGTCTAGACAGACCTGATCTAACCCACTGTGTTGTAGTATAGACAGACCTGATCTAACCCACTGTGCTGCAGACAGACAGATCTGATCTAACCCACTGTGCTGTAGTCTAGACAGACCTGATCTAACCCACTGTGCTGTAGTCTAGACAGACCTGATCTAACCCACTGTGTTGTAGTCTAGACAGACCTGATCTAACCCACTGTGCTGTAGTCTAGACAGACCTGATCTAACCCACTGTGTTGTAGTCTAGACAGACCTGATCTAACCCACTGTGTTGTAGTCTAGACAGACCTGATCTAACCCACTGTGTTGTCGTCTAGACAGACCTGATCTAACCCACTGTGCTGTAGTCTAGACAGACCTGATCTAACCCACTGTGTTGTAGTCTAGACAGACCTGATCTAACCCACTGTGTTGTAGTCTAGACAGACCTGATCTAACCCACTGTGCTGCAGATAGACAGACAGACCTGATCTAACCCACTGTGCTGCAGACAGACAGACCTGATCTAACCCACTGTGCTGTAGTCTAGACAGACCTGATCTAACCCACTGTGTTGTAGTCTAGACAGACCTGATCTAACGCACTGTGTTGTAGTCTAGACAGACCTGATCTAACCCACTGTGTTGTAGTCTAGACAGACCTGATCTAACCCACTGTGTTGTAGTCTAGACAGACCTGATCTAACCCACTGTGTTGTAGTCTAGACAGACCTGATCTAACCCACTGTGCTGCAGACAGACAGACCTGATCTAACCCACTGTGCTGTAGTCTAGACAGACCTGATCTAACCCACTGTGTTGTAGTCTAGACAGACCTGATCTAACCCACTGTGTTGTCGTCTAGACAGACCTGATCTAACCCACTGTGCTGTAGTCTAGACAGACCTGATCTAACCCACTGTGTTGTAGTCTAGACAGATCTGATCTAACTCACTGTTCTGTAGTCTGGTCTCTGTGGTATGTTAACCCCTGTGTTGTAGTCTAGGCCAGTCTAAGCCAGACCAGGCCAGTCTAGGCCAGTCTAGGCCAGGCCAGTCTAGGCCAGTCTAGGCCAGTCCAGGCCAGTCTAGGCCAGTCCAGTCTAGGCCAGTCTAGGCCAGTCTAGGCCAGTGTAGGTCATTCCAGGACACTAGACCAGTCTAGGCCAGTCTAGGCAAGTCCAGGTCAGTCTAGGCCAGTCTAGACCGGTACAGGCCAGTCCAGGCCAGTCTAGGCCAGTCTAGCCAGTCCAAGCCAGTCTAGGCCAGTCTAGCCAGTCCAAGCCAGTCTAGGCCAGTCTGGCCAGTCCAGGCCAATCTAGGCCAGGCCAGTCCAGGCCAGTCTGGCCAGTCCAGGCCAGTCTAGGCCAGGCGCTGACTGTGAGAAGTGCTGTTGAGGCTGAGGTGGAGGTAGACGTGGTTGACATGGATAATTGAGTAACTGTCAGTGGCTGACAAAACAACAGAAAAATTGCTGATGCACAACCACATTTCAAACTTGCACCTTGTGTATTCTACTAGTCTAACTCTCAACAGTAAGTTGAGACCCCGACTGAGTTCGCTTATGCCTGGAGCCGGCCCTGCTGAGAAGTGTTGAGTTGTGTGTGTTGGAGTGTGTGTGTGGCTGAGTGTGTGTGTGTGTGTGCGTGCGTGCGTGTGTGTGTGTGCCCATGTGTGTGTATATAGAGTTATATTAGTGCTGATGTTAAAGTACTTATAATGGAGAGGAAAGGATTGCTTTAGCTTCTGAAGGTTCTGGGAACAGAACAGGAACCATGACAGCAGTAGGATCTATGAAGGTAATATGAGGAACAGGAACCATGACAGCAGTAGGATCTATGAAGGTAATATGAGGAACAGGAACCATGACAGCAGTAGGATCTATGAAGGTAATATGAGGAACAGGAACCATGACAGCAGTAGGATCTATGAAGGTAATATGAAGAACAGGAACCATGACAGCAGTAGGATCTATGAAGGTAATATGAAGAACAGGATCCATGACAGCAGTAGGATCTATGAAGGTAATATGAAGAACAGGAACCATGACAGCATGACAGCAGTAGGATCTATGAAGGTAATATGAGGAACAGGAACCATGACAGCAGTAGGATCTATGAAGGTAATAGGAAGAACTGGAACCATGACAGCAGTAGGATCTATGAAGGTAATATGAAGAACAGGAACCATGACAGCAGTAGGATCTATGAAGGTAATATGAAGAACTGGAACCATGACAGCAGTAGGATCTATGAAGGTAATATGAAGAACAGGAACCATGACAGCAGTAGGATCTATGAAGGTAATATGAAGAACAGGAACCATGACAGCAGTAGGCTCTATGAAGGTAATATGAAGAATTGGAACCATGACAGCAGTAGGATCTATGAAGGTAATATGAAGAACAGGAACCATGACAGCAGTAGGATCTATGAAGGTAATATGAAGAACAGGAACCATGACAGCAGTAGGATCTATGAAGGTAATATGAAGAACAGGAACCATGACAGCAGTAGGATCTATGAAGGTAATAGGAAGAACTGGAACCATGACAGCAGTAGGATCTATGAAGGTAATATGAAGAACAGGAACCATGACAGCAGTAGGATCTATGAAGGTAATATGAAGAACAGGAACCATGACAGCAGTAGGATCTATGAAGGTAATATGAAGAATTGGAACCATGACAGCAGTAGGATCTATGAAGGTAATATGAAGAACAGGAACCATGACAGCAGTAGGATCTATGAAGGTAATATGAAGAACAGGAACCATGACAGCAGTAGGATCTATGAAGGTAATATGAAGAACAGGAACCATGACAGCAGTAGGATCTATGAAGGTAATATCAGGTAGCACTGATCTATCCAATGAATATAGGAAACACTGCTAAGAGGACCATGACATTGGTTAACCTTTGACATAAATCCCGATGCTGCCAGGTGGTTCCTAGTAAGTACAGTAGGAGATGAGAGCCAGACAGGCAGATATAAACTCTATTGCTGTGCCAGGAACAGACTGAAACAGGCTTAACAGGCTGATGGTTTCACTGGTCCCATAGAACGGGATGCTACAGTACATGACAACCTAGATATGATGAATGGCCCATACTTGTCACTCAAAACTTCCTACATCGTAAACTATGCAGGCCAGCTGTGTGCATCAAATACCTGAGATACTGTTGTTTTGTTTTCCACATTGCTAAGATGTTACTGTGGCGTGTGGAGCATGCTGCGTGCATCAATCCTTCATCTGAGACAGCTAGAGTTCCCCTGAAGGAGGGTGAGAGAGCGAGGAGTGAGGAAGGGAGGGGTGTGGGAGGCAGGAGGAGGAGGAGAGGGTTGATGTGCTCTTTATCTCTCTCACTCTCTCTCTGGCGTGGTGACCCAGGGAATCATGAATATGAAGGTTGTTAAAGAGACATGGAGGCCTGGAGAAGGCCTGGAGGAGGCCTGGAGGAGGAGGCCTGGAGGAGGAGGCCTGGAGGAGGAGGCCTGGAGGAGGCATGGACAGACTGGACTGACTGAGACGGGGGAGATAGGGGAGAGAGAGAGAGAGGGGTAAAGGAAGAGATGGACATTGGAGAGAGAAAACAGATGGAGAGAGACAGGAAATGGAGAGAGACAGGAGA
>NW_022261979.1:3543320-3700820 GCF_002021735.2 Oncorhynchus kisutch | reverse complement strand
TACCTCAGCTGTGACATGTGGATGTACAGTATAAAGATGAATGCAGCAGTGTATCGTCTCACAGTCAATTATCAACACACTTTCAAATAACCTACAGTACCTGTTTCCAGTTAACTCAATGATAGACTGTCAAACAGACAAAGCCTAAAGAGATGAATCATTTAACTCTATGGTCTGGAATAGTAACCAGGAAGAACTCCTGTCCCTAATCCCAGTGAATGATAGAAACATGTTGTTGTTCTTCTCCATACAGAGGCTGAAGGCGGCGCTAGCACACCACCCGGGAGCCATCGCCAACGGCAACATGAACAGCATGGGTCACATGATGGAAATGATGTCATCGCGGCAGCAGCAGGAGCAGGGGGGCGGCCACCACCACCTTCACCCCTCCCACCCTCACCCTCACCAGCACCTGCCGGCTCCGCCCCACAGCCACGCCTACCAGCACCACCATCACCACAGCGGCCACAGCCAGGGCGGGCACCACCACCCACAGGGCCACAACCCCCATCACAACTCCCACCCGCCTCACCTCCACCCTGGGCACCCACACCAGACCTCACCCCCGCCTCACCTCCACCCTGGACACCCACACCAGACCTCACCCCCGCCTCACCTCCACCCTGGACACTCACACCAGACGTCACCCCACCCTGCACTTCACTCTGGACCAGGGTCACATTCACAGGTTAGCACTCACAAGTGATTCTTTCCCCTAGCATAGGTACCAGAGCCAGAGGTAGAGGAAGGTAAATATCACAACCATTCATGTTTAGACAGAGGTTTATGAAGGTTTGTCACAAAACCAAAGCATGTCAAGTACCTACTAAAACCACATGTGAAGCCAAAAGCACCTACTTTAACCCAAACCATAACAGTTCAGTCCTGTACTTTAACAGTCTGGTAGACAGACAGCCATTAGTGGTTTGGTTTAAATGCAGTAGAGGAAATAACATTTCAAATTCACTGTAAAGCGCGGGGGCTGGTCAGACACATTTTCCTTCAGCCGTGTGCCGTGGCCATACTGCCAAGAAGAGGTTAGTTACCTGGCAACAGACACAAAGGTCAGTTTTTCCATTGAGGTTGGTCAGCTGCAGATCAGTCTCAGTGGTCAGGAGGGTCAGTTGGAGGTTGTAAACTGCCGGTGTAAAGGGCTTGTTTGGAAACAGGACTCCAGAGCTTCACCCTTAAACTTAAATACCTCACACACACTCATTTGGGGAGTTTAGGCCTTTACTCTGTTAGGTTGCCATAACATATATACTGGGCTTCAGTCAGTCAGTCCAGTGGTCACATGTTCCAGGTGTTGTAGGGTTAGGATAATGTACAGACCAGGGCTTCAGTCAGTCAGTCCAGTGGTCACAACATGTTCCAGGTGTTGTAGGGTTAGGATAATGTACAGACCAGGGCTTCAGTCAGTCAGTCCAGTGGTCACAACATGTTCCAGGTGTTGCATGTTTAGGATAATGTACAGACCAGGGCTTCAGTCAGTCAGTCCAGTGGTCACAACATGTTCCAGGTGTTGCATGTTTAGGATAATGTACAGACCAGGGCTTCAGTCAGTCAGTCCAGTGGTCACAACATGTTCCAGGTGTTGCATGTTTAGGATAATGTACAGACCTATACGACTGGCCTGGGTTATTAGCACTAGTCATGGAGAGCTGACAGAACACACAGCTGAGCATCAACTAACAATACATATTGTTATTGTCTTTGGTTTTCACCTATATTTGACATTGATTCAAACATTTGTCCCAGGACTGATGTTGTGATGTTGACATGGAAGTTAGTGATGTAAATTACAATAAGGCCAAAGGTTAACTAAGACCCTTAATGTATATTTGACTGTTGAGCCATTAGGACCCCCCATGTATGTTCCAAAGATCTCCTTCTGTACCGTTAAAACATTACAACAACACTGGCTGTATACACAGCCGTCATCAGAGCAACTTGTATTTTCCACCATCCTCCTGAAAACGTTAATGATCTGAGGACTGAAAGCACTTGACCCATGCCAAGTATATGTCAGGACCAGTCAGTGGGCATACTGAGGGGTTTTAGAAAGCAAAGCAGGCTCTTTCTGACTGTGTGTCTGTGAGGCTGAGTGGAGGTGGGCGGTGGAAAACGCTGTCCTGACACTTCTTTAACAAGGCGGGCAGGACTGCTCTGTAAATCAGTCCAGTTACTCACTCACCCACCCACCCACCTACTCCTGACTGACTGGCTGACTGACTGACTGAGTGACTGACACCCTCAGATGGGGAAGAAGTGGTGGGCAGGGGAGGGCACGTGGCATAGGCATAATTTTGTTTTTAGGGAAGTGGCTGTGAATAGTAATTTCAAACAGGTAGAGTAGGGACTGTGAATAGTGATTTTAAAGAGGCAGAGTAGGGACTGTGAATAGTGATTTTAAACAGGTAGAGTAGGGACTGTGAATAGTGACTTTAAACAGGCAGAGTAGGGACTGTGAATAGTGACTTTAAACAGGCAGAGTAGGGACTGTGAATAGTGACTTTAAACAGGCAGAGTAGGGACTGTGAATAGTGACTTTACACAGGTAGAGAAGGGACTGTGAATAGTGACTTTAAACAGGTAGAGTAGGGACTGTGAATAGTGACTTTACACAGGTAGAGTAGGGACTGTGAATAGTGATATTAACAAGGAAAAGTAGGGACTGTGAATAGTGTCTTTAAACAGGTAGAGTAGGGACTGTGAATAGTGACTTTACACAGGTAGATTAGGGACTGTGAATAGTGACTTTAAACAGGCAGAGTAGGGACTGTGAATAGTGACTTTAAACAGGCAGAGTAGGGACTGTGAATAGTGACTTTAAACAGGCAGAGTAGGGACTGTGAATAGTGACTTTAAACAGGCAGAGTAGGGACTGTGAATAGTGACTTTAAACATGCAGAGTAGGGACTGTGAATAGTGACTTTAAACAGGCAGAGTAGGGACTGTGAATAGTGACTTTATACAGGCAGAGTAGGGACTGTGAATAGTGACTTTAAACAGGCAGAGTAGGGACTGTGAATAGTGACTTTATACAGGCAGAGTAGGGACTGTGAATAGTGACTTTAAACAGGTAGAGTAGGGACTGTGAATAGTGACTTTAAACAGATAGAGTAGGGACTGTGAATAGTGACTTTAAACAGATAGAGTAGGGACTGTGAATAGTGACCTTAAACAGATAGAGTAGAAGTAAGAAACAGGAGGGTACAACCAATTCAGCTAGGTTAAGACTTTCACGAGATGTTAGGGTAGATGAAACATGGAAATGAGACATAGTTGAAGTCCTTCTTAGTGACCTGTAAATGCAGAAGACACATTTCAGTTGAAGGCATTCAGTTGTACAACTGACTAGGTGTACCCCTTTCCCCTTTCCCTTTCCATTTGTGTGTGTGACCTTGTTCTCTCTCTGTCTGTCTGTCTGTCTGTCTCTCTCTCTCTCTCTCTAGTTGTCGCCGGCGGCCCAGCAGATGCAGCCGAGCCAGACGATGCAGTCTCCGACCCCTAGCGGTGGGCGCCGCAGGCGGACGGTAGACGAGGACCCTGACGAACGGCGGCGGAAGTTTCTGGAGAGAAACCGAGCAGCGGCCACGCGATGCAGACAGAAGAGGAAAGTATGGGTGGTGTCGCTGGAGAAGAAGGCTGAAGAGCTGACCCAGACCAACATGCAGCTTCTGGTAGGATATATGTGGACGAGATGGTTGTCGCAAATGGCACCCTAGTCCCTATTTAATGCACTACTTTTGACCAGGGCCCATAGGGCTCATAGAGCTCTGGTCAAAAGTAGTGAGCTTATATAGGGAATATGGTGCTATTTGGGACGTGTTGTAGGTCTTCACATTAGACTTTTATGTTCAAAAAGCAGGGAGATGTAGTAAATAAGTTCTCCACTGCAGGGCCACACACCTTTGATGGGGCAGGTGCTCAGAGTGAAAAAACTTGTTCTGCTACTGACAGGGGCGACCTGCAGCTGCCCCCTTCCCTGAAAAGACACTAAACATTTCATAAAAAGTAATTTGTTTGAAAAAACTGCATTTCACTACACCTGCAATAACATCTGCTAAATATGTGTATGTGACCAATAAAATTAGATTTGAATCAAAAGAGACATTTTTTCCCCTAAGAGGGCAAAAGGCCAGATGCTCCAGCACCCCTAGAGCTCCATCTGTTCGTGCCTGCTCCACTGTGTACAGCATTCTAAATAAAGTTTAGTGAATTGAATTGAATGCTGCTCAACTCTTGTAAAAGTTAGGTAGCACCCATCTCCAACCCAGACCTTCTTTCTTTCTCCAACTCTACCAATAGTTGTTTTCCTTTCATCCTCACGTCTCTGCTTGTCTATAGTTCAGATCATGAAGACCAAACACTTTCAATGTGTTTGATGTTCTTTTAGCCTGGGAGGAGAACTGCTCCACTAAACTCAGACATACTGTCACTCTCCCTTGTTATAGTTATAGGGGCTTGTTGTAGTTCAGTTTGTTGTTCCGTAGGGGCTTGTTGTAGTTCAGTCTGTTGTTCCGTAGGAGCTTGTTGTAGTTCAGTCTGTTGTTCCGTAGGGGCTCGTTGTAGTTCAGTCTGTTGTTCCGTAGCGGCTTGTTGTAGTTCAGTCTGTTGTTCCGTAGGGGCTTGTTGTAGTTCAGTCTGTTGTTCCGTAGGGGCTCGTTGTAGTTCAGTCTGTTGTTCCGTAGGGGCTCGTTGTAGTTCAGTCTGTTGTTCCGTAGGGGCTTGTTGTAGTTCAGTCTGTTGTTCCGTAGGGGCTTGTTGTAGTTCAGTCTGTTGTTCCGTAGGGGCTTGTTGTAGTTCAGTCTGTTGTTCCGTAGGGGCTTGTTGTAGTTCAGTCTGTTGTTCCGTAGGGGCTTGTTGTAGTTCAGTCTGTTGTTCCGTAGGGGCTTGTTGTAGTTCAGTCTGTTGTTCCGTAGGGGCTTGTTGTAGTTCAGTCTGTTGTTCCGTAGGGGCTTGTTGTAGTTCAGTCTGTTGTTCCGTAGGGGCTTGTTGTAGTTCAGTCTGTTGTTCCGTAGGGGCTTGTTGTAGTTCAGTCTGTTGTTCCGTAGGGGCTTGTTGTAGTTCAGTCTGTTGTTCCGTAGGGGCTTGTTGTAGTTCAGTCTGTTGTTCCGTAGGGGCTTGTTGTAGTTCAGTCTGTTGTTCCGTAGGGGCTTGTTGTAGTTCAGTCTGTTGTTCCGTAGGGGCTTGTTGTAGTTCAGTCTGTTGTTCCGTAGGGGCTTGTTGTACTTCATTTTGTTGTTCCTTTGTGGCTTGTTGTAGTTCAGTCTGTTGTTCCGTAGGGGCTTGTTGTAGTTCAGTCTGTTGTTCCGTAGGGGCTTGTTGTAGTTCAGTCTGTTGTTCCGTAGGGGCTTGTTGTAGTTCAGTCTGTTGTTCCGTAGGGGCTCGTTGTAGTTCAGTCTGTTGTTCCGTAGGGGCTTGTTGTAGTTCAGTCTGTTGTTCCGTAGGGGCTTGTTGTAGTTCAGTCTGTTGTTCCGTAGGGGCTTGTTGTAGTGCAGTCTGTTGTTCCGTAGGGGCTTGTTGTAGTTCAGTCTGTTGTTCCGTAGGGGCTTGTTGTAGTTCAGTCTGTTGTTCCGTAGGGGCTTGTTGTAGTTCAGTCTGTTGTTCCGTAGGGGCTTGTTGTAGTTCAGTCTGTTGTTCCATAGGGGCTTGTTGTAGTTCAGTCTGTTGTCCCGTAGGGGCTTGTTGTAGTTCAGTCTGTTGTTCCGTAGGGGCTTGTTGTAGTTCAGTCTGTTGTTCCGTAGGGGCCTTCCTAACAACGAGCTGGTTAATTTATTTGTCATAGTTTTATTAAATTCCAATTAAGATTGAAATCTTAATCCTGTAATTGTACATGGTTTTAGCAATGATAATACACTTAATCGCAATATCGATGCAGAATGTTTATTGTGAGTTTTGCAGTGAGGCTTAAACAAGCTATTTTCCTTTTGTAAAAAATGTGCCTTTATCAAGGATCTATTCAACAACGAAAAAAGCTGAATTTATTCACCAAGCAAAGATAATCACTCAGTCCAGCTAACAGTAAATCTCTCTTATTGTGCTCAAAATGTGTGTCGGGTGGGTAGCTGTAAAGCACTTTTTGGAAACTGCTGATGTAAAAGGGGATTTATTAAACACATTTGATTGATTGCTTGTTGTCAGAATGAGGTGACCATGCTGAAGAACGAGGTGACCCAACTCAAGCAGCTCCTCCTCACCCATAAAGACTGCCCCATCACCACTCTGCAGAAAGACTCCCAAGGTTACCTCAGTGAGTAGCTTGTTTGCACACACGCACACACGCACACACACACATACACACACACACACACACACACACACACACACACACACACACACACACACACACACACACACACACACACACACACACACACACACACACACACACACACACACACACACACACACACACACACACACACACTCACTCATCCCTGTGCCGTATCACTAGTATACAGCTAAACCTGCATAGAGAACCTTCCCAGTTCTCCAGCCATACAGTGTCTGTGTGTATGAGTTAGAATCAGTCCTGAGGTTAGGGTGCCCAGTCCAGGGTGGTGACAGTCAAGACATCCTGTCCCACACTCACCGCACTATGAGGACATATGGATCCTGCCATGTGTATCACACAGGGTGTACGGATGCTGGCAGGAGCCACGCTGTTTCATGGATGTGGGGGAGAGAGGCACTAGGATACCACCCGGCCTGGAAGTCTGGTACTGGTCATTACAACCCCAGAATATGAGGCCTGTTTTTCCATCAGAAGTGGACTGGAGTCATAGAACTAAACCACAGGTCGCTGCAGAGATTCCACTGAAAAAAGATGTCACAGACTGCCGACCGGCGTCCAGACTCCCATGTCCAGTCCTGCTGGTCCCACTGGTCCCAGTCCCCCTGCTGGTCCCGCTGGTCCCAGTCCCCCTGCTGGTTATTGGACTGTTCCACAGCAGCAGAGTATGACATCAGGACCCCACCCTCTGATATGGATAGGAGTGACATTTCCATGTAATTAGGAGAAGGCAGAAGGCCCTCCCTGTGCTGTGAGGCTTCAGCAGACAGGCAGGGGAAAAGCAGGCTCACTTCCCCTCACACTGCCCTGCTCTCACTGGCTCCTTGTTTAGAGGGTGAGTAGACTGGGCTGACTGACTGGGAGAGACTTGCATTGATAAGCCCAGTCTGTCTGTGTACAGATGTCTCACTGGCTCCTTGTTTAGAGGGTGAGTAGACTGGGCTGACTGACTGGGAGAGACTTGCATTGATAAGCCCAGTCTGTCTGTGTACAGATGTCTCACTGGCTCCTTGTTTAGAGGGTGAGTAGACTGGGCTGACTGACTGGGAGAGACTTGCATTGATAAGCCCAGTCTGTCTGTGTACAGATGTCTCACTGGCTCCTTGTTTAGAGGGTGAGTAGACTGGGCTGACTGACTGGGAGAGACTTGCATTGATAAGCCCAGTCTGTCTGTGTACAGATGTCTCACTGGCTCCTTGTTTAGAGGGTGAGTAGACTAGGCTGACTGACTGGGAGAGACTTGCATTGATAAGCCCAGTCTGTCTGTGTACAGATGTCTCACTGGCTCCTTGTTTAGAGGGTGAGTAGACTGGG
Source organism: Oncorhynchus kisutch (assembly GCF_002021735.2). Classification (NCBI taxonomy): domain Eukaryota; kingdom Metazoa; phylum Chordata; class Actinopteri; order Salmoniformes; family Salmonidae; genus Oncorhynchus; species Oncorhynchus kisutch. The sequence continues at coordinate 3,693,208 of NW_022261979.1, read as the reverse complement.
CTGACTGACTGGGAGAGACTTGCATTGATAAGCCCAGTCTGTCTGTGTACAGATGTCTCACTGGCTCCTTGTTTAGAGGGTGAGTAGACTGGGCTGACTGACTGGGAGAGACTTGCATTGATAAGCCCAGTCTGTCTGTGTACAGATGTCTCACTGGCTCCTTGTTTAGAGGGTGAGTAGACTGGGCTGACTGACTGGGAGACTTGCATTGATAAGCCCAGTCTGTCTGTGTACAGATGTCTCACTGGCTCCTTGTTTAGAGGGTGAGTAGACTGGGCTGACTGACTGGGAGACTTGCATTGATAAGCCCAGTCTGTCTGTGTACAGATGTCTCACTGGCTCCTTGTTTAGAGGGTGAGTAGACTGGGCTGACTGACTGGGAGACTTGCATTGATAAGCACAGTCTGTCTGTGTACAGATGTCACTCCTAGTATGTTGTGAAAATGTATCAAGCATGTTTTCAAAGGGATAAAAAGGTTTTAAAATGCATGTTTATTTGACCCTTTTCATACATAGGATGCAGCTACAGTAACGGGTGGATAACTGATAACCTTTCAGACAATGTACAAAGCGTCTACCTTTTCAGACAGTAGAATTCTGCTTCGGCATAGAATGTTCTATTGTTTCCCTGACAACAATAAACATTGATTGATGGGGCGGCAGGTAGCCTAGTGGTTAGAGAGTTGGACTTGTAACCGAAGGGTTGCAAGATCGAATCCTCAAGCTGACATGGTAAAAATCTGTGGTTCTGCCCCTGAACAAGGCAGTCAACCCACTGTTCCTGAAAATAAGAATTTGTTCTTAACTGACTTGGTTAAATAAAAATACAAACATTAGTTTTTTATGGTAGATGTGTTTTCTTTCTACTAAATGCACTTAACAAACTTTAACAAACTTCAAAGTACTTTTCTTAGGAGCGAGTGGTCTGAGGATGGAGATCATTTGATTGACAGTTCTAGTTGCCTAGTGATGGATGTTAGCCCGGCTTCAGAAGCGGCAGCCCGTTCAGTGGTGCTTCAAAACTAAAGGTTTCGTGGAGGCTTTTAAAAAGCTGCAGTGTAACCTTTCAGACAGACAACAAACATGCCGAAGCCGAGGCGCTTTCAACACGCCTCATTCTGTTGGTCTGAAAGGAGGATATGATACATGTTTGGTTGGAAAACACAACGTTCAGTGGTTTATACTGTACATAGAAATGTAACAATTCTATATTTGGTGAAAATTAAGAGGTTTTTAACTGTTGGACCGTGTTTGTTTAGATAAACAGACATCTAGAGAGAGTTGTTCTATTGAGGGTTTCATGTTCACTACACACACATTCATGTTGATACACACACACACACACACACACACACACACACACACACACACACACACACACACACACACACACACACACACACACACACACACACACACACACACACACACACACACACACCAATTGTCCTCTCACCCTGTGTGTTGTCCTCCTCCCCTCAGGTCCAGACAGTAGTCCAGCAGGCAGCCCGGCCTCAGCCTGCTCCCAGCAGCAGGTCATCCAGCACAACAACATCACCACCTCCAGCACAGCTGTAGGGGGCAGCACTGTGCACGGCCTGCCCAACCACCGTACAGACATCAACCCCATCCACTAGAGACAAGACAGAGAGGGACTACAGTACCCCCCCCCCCCCCAGTCTGTACCCCCAGCCCCCTACCCCCAGTCCGTAACCCCAGCCCCCAACTTGTACCCCCAGCCCCCAGCCCCCAACCCGTACCCCCAACACCCAACCCGTACCCCCAGCCCCAACCCCATCCCTGGTCTAACCCCCCTTCCCTGGCTCTCTGAGGGCTGTCTGTCTGTCAGTACGGGACGGGCGGCATCACACACTGCCTCCATCTCCAGGACCGGGTCCAGAGAAACCTCTGGAGGAAAACCTCTGGAGGGAAACCTCTAGAGGAAAACTTCTGGAGGGAAACTTCTGGAGAGAAACCTCTGGAGGAAAACCTCTGGAGGAAAACTTCCGGAGGGAAACTTCTGGAGAGAAACCTCTGGAGAGAAACCTCTGGAGAGAAACCTCTGGAGAGGAACCTCTGGAGAGAAACCTCTGGAGAGGAACCTCTGAAGAGAAACCTCTGGAGAGGAACCTCTGAAGAGAAACCTCGGAGGCCTGCAGGGCTGCTCTTTCTACCGTAGCTATAGTAGTATTTTTATAGACCTTTTTAACTAATATGTGTTCTCTGGGTTTGTCTTCTATTTCTGTCTCATGTTTTTTATGTTTTTATTTTATGTTAAATTTGTACTTTAGTTAAAAGGGAGATTTGCAATTCATGCAGCATTAACCCGTGTGGAGTTTATGTGATGTCATACCTCTGTTAGTCCGACACCCCCACCGGGTCACTGTGGTGACACAGCAACGGGACATGAGCCTCAGACCGTCACCCCTGTGACCCTCCCTAACGTCACCTCTGTGACTATGTCTGTGTCTCAAATAGAACATTTTCCTCTATAAAGGCCACTACTTTTGACCAGAGCCTTATGGGTAAATGCCATTTGGGATGATTATCTTGTATGTGTGCTTGTGACTGATGGATTGACTAGCAGAGAGTCTGAGTACCACTGTCAGATAAGTATGTGTCAGATAGTTACTGTGTTGAATAGTGCAATGTTCTGGTTACATGTGTAACATACAGGGTATGTAGTGTCAGGTACTTGATCAGATGCTTAGCTAAGAAAGTGTGTGGGATGCTACTGCCTCCACGTTGTTGATGTTGTTGTTTTTAACCAAGTCGAACTGTTGCCATGATATGCTATTACTTAGTTACCTTCCGGAATCTGGCGTTTCTATTGAATTATGCTCTTTTTCTAGAAAGGACCCTGACTGTTACCCTAGCAACCCATCGATGCTATTTAGAGGGCGTTACATGTAATGAAAGATTGAACGGTGTTGAGGATATGTTCAAATTGAAGCAATACATCCTAGTATTGTTGTTCTATTAGCCATATTGCCCTGCACTGTGATACCAGCTAGCCGAGGCAGCTCTGGAGGTTGACCCCTGACCCCTGTCTCCTCCACTCTCCTGGAGGCTGACCCCTGACCTCTGTCTCCTCCACTCTCCTGGAGGCTGTCCCCTGACCCCTGTCTCCTCCACTCTCCTGGAGGCTGTCCCCTGACCCCTGTCTCCTCCACTCTCCTGGAGGCTGACCCCTGTCTCCTCCACTCTCCTGGAGGCTGACCCCTGTCTCCTCCACTCTCCTGGAGGCTGTCCCCTGACCGCTGTCTCATCCACTCTCCTGGAGGCTGACCCCTGTCTCCTCCACTCTTCTGGAGGCTGTCCCCTGACCCCTGTCTCCTCCACTCTCCTGGAGGCTGACCCCTGACCTCTGTCTCCTCCACTCTCCTGGAGGCTGTCCCCTGACCCCTGTCTCCTCCACTCTCCTGGAGGCTGTCCCCTGACCCCTGTCTCCTCCACTCTCCTGGAGGCTGACCCCTGACCCCTGTCTCCTCCACTCTTCTGGAGACTGACCCCTGTCTCCTCCACTCTCCTGGAGGCTGAACCCTGACCCCTCCAATCTCCTGGAGGCTGACTCCTGTCTCTTCCACTCTCCTGGAGGCTGATCCCCGTCTCCTCCAATCTCCTGGAGGCTGACTCCTGTCTCCTCCACTCTCCTGGAGGCTCATCCCCGGCTCCTCCAATCTCCTGGAGGCTGACCCCTGTCTCCTCCACTCTCCTGGAGGCTGACTCCTGACCCCTCCACTCTCCTGGAGGCTGACCCCTGACCCCTCCACTCTCCTGGAGGCTGACCCCTGTCTCCTCCACTCTCCTGGAGGCTGATCCCTGGCTCCTCCACTCTCCAGGAGGCTGACCCCTCCACTCTCCTGGAGGCTGACTCCTGACCCCTGTCTCCTCCACTCTCCTGGAGGCTGAGCCCTGACCCGTCTCCTCCACTCTCCTGGAGGCTGACTCCTGACTCCTGTCTCCTCCACTCTCCTGGAGGCTGACCCCTGACCTGTCTCCTCCACTCTCCATGACCAAGTAAAGCTTTAAGAGACATCTCCTTCAGTGTAGTTCTAGTGTTGCTGCAGCCAGACTTCCAGAATCAGCGGCACATTCCAAATGACCTGAACATTCCAGATATGAGCCTTGTCCTCTGTCTGCCTCAATATCTCAGGTGGGGTTGTCATACTGTAGGAGACATATAGAGAGAGATATGAGGTGAGATAGTTGATTGAGTCTATGCTTTTGTAGTCTGACTGTCAGTGTGTGTTTGACAGTTGAAGAACGATTGGCTGAGTTTCTATCCCTTTATAATGAAAAGGTCTTACAACCATCTCTAACGAGGCTCAGCAGTTTTAGCCGAATGTTTTCCAAAACATCACAACGTGCCTGAACTTCTCTGTCTTTTTTTATTACTAAATGGAATGTCAATTGTTTCAAATACTTTTGAATCATCATGAACTTTTCCATTGAGCTAGCAAGCCTTTATAAGTGATTGTTCCCCCAGTCTCAGTGAGTGTAGTGTTGATGGACACTGTGTGTCTGCTGTTGGTGTGTTTTTATACCATTTAGCAGAGGTCTTTCTTCAAACCACGTAGTCATGTATACATTCTTTATGTGTGGATGGTCACGGGAATCAAACCCACTATCCTGTTGTTGCAAGTGTCATGCTCTACCAACTGACCTACAGAGCACCAGTGTGTTGTCAGGGAGTTTAGTCTGTAAGGGCCAAACCAGCTGGCTGACTGACCAGGGAGGAAAAAGCTGACCTTCAGTCTAACCTCTCCATTCTAGCTCTAACCCAGCTCTCCCACAGACCGGCTGACATGTCTGTGTGTGTGTCTGTCTGTCTGTGTGCGTGTGTGTGTCTGTGTGCGTGCGTGTGTCTGTGTGTGTGTCTGTGTGTGTGTGTGTGTGTGTGTGTGTCTGTGTCTGTATGCGTGTGTCTGTGTCTGTGTGCGTGTGTGTGCGTGCGTGTGTGTGCGTGCGTGTCTGTGTGCGTGTCTGTGTGTGTGCGTGTGTCTGTATCTGTGTGCGTGTCTGTGTGCGTGTGTGTATGAATGTTTTCCATCAACACATCGTCCAATAGCCCGAACTAGTAGGAAAGCTCAATATTCACTTTAGTTTTGACCACGACTCTGTCATGCTTGCTTAAGTCACCCCTTAGTTAGCACTGATCTAGGATCAGTTTACGCTCCCCGTATCCAAACCTAAACCATTAGTGGAAGGGGATTCTAAACAGACCGTAGCTCAGTGTCTGGGAGAAACTCCACTTTTCCCTGAACATGTTGATACTTCAGCAGGACTAGTAGTACCTATGACTACATCCTTTAGTAGGAGTGAGCCAAGCAGCTCTACAGACAGGTGAGCTAGAGAGACATCATGTAGCTGTCTATGCACTTTGACCTCTGGGATATCCAGAGGGTAGAATAGCCATATTGAGGTCTCAGTGATGCCCGGTTCAATACACCAGCGAGACTCTGTGTGACTGACTGTTGATCTGTAGAGAGACTGACTGACTGATGCTCTGTAGAGACTGACTGACTGATGCGCTGTAGAGAGACTGACTGACTGTTGATCTGTAGAGAGACTGACTGACTGTTGATCTGTAGAGAGACTGACTGACTGACTGTTGATCTGTAGAGAGACTGCCTGACTGACTGTTGATCTGTAGAGAGACTGCCTGACTGACTGTTGATCTGTAGAGAGACTGACTGACTGATGATTTGTAGAGAGACTGACTGACTGACTGATGCTCTGTAGAGACTGACTGACTGACTGACTGATGCTCTGTAGAGAGACTGACTGAGTGACTGTTTCTCTGTAGAGACTGACTGCATAGTAGTGACTGTTACTCTGTAGAGACTGACTGCATAGTAGTGACTGTTTCTCTGTAGAGACTGACTGCATAGTAGTGACTGTTACTCTGTAGAGACTGACTGCATGGCAGTGCCTAATGGTGAGGCTCCACAGGGTGCTCCTTATAAAGCTTGAAACATGTACCTTGCAGATGCGTTACTACAACATTGTTCAGCTCCAGTTTGTCTCACTGTGAACGGTAACTAAATGAATAAGGTCAACTGGAAACATGCATTCCCTTTTTCTCCAGTGTGATGCACAAAGGTCTTGTAGAAAGGCTCGGGCAGTGGGTTGAGGTGTGTGTGCACGTGTGTGATAACAACTGAACTTATGAAAGGTTGAATATGTATTAAGGGCTTCCTGTATTGCAAACAAGTGAAACACCTACAAAGCGCCTTATTTCATTGACTTTTGTATTTTCTTTTGAATCTCTAAACGTTGTGGCTTATTACTTTCACCAACTACTTGAGTATTTAACTGTTCTGAAATAAAACATGTTGCATCATGGGGAATATATGGCATTGACCTCAACATATTCAACTGGAATTGTTGTTAGATGTTTTGTTGGAATAACAGCTAATAGTGTGGAGTTTCTAGTTAACAGACAGGTCAAGCATAAGGAAGACTGGTTTGTCTAACTGTACAGGCAGACATAAAGACAGGTTAGTGAGTTCAGGATGAGTGTGTGTGGGTTTCTGGGAGAGAGGTGGAGGACAATGCCTGCACATTAATACAAGTATAAATGTATCATTTTAAATATAAAACTATAAATATTGTATAGAATGTCATTCATTTTTATAATCTTGACTGTACATGTAATGCAACCACCTCTCTTTTTGAAAGGAGTCTGATGTTTTGTACATGTATGTAAATGAGGTTTTTGCGTAGCACTTGTTTGCAGCCTTCTCAGTGTATGTTCGTCAAGGTTCATTTCCGCGCTTCGATACGTGTCCACGGTGTATTATACGTAATGGATTGATGAATTCAGAATTGCCTGCATAACTTTGTACATGTTTGTGTGTCTCATCACAGCATATTGTTTGGTCTGCGTTTGGTTCAGCAGTTGTTCAGATGTTACACATCACTGCGGCTACATTACAGCAGGAGAATAAAGCACTTGTTCTGTAACATTACTCAGCTGCCTCAAATGACTTCAGATGTACCTTTCACAGACAAACCATATAACCACAAAATGTACACCGAGTATACACCAGTGGGGGCTGGTGAGGGGAGGACGGCTCATAATGATGCTGCGGTGGTTGACAAAAACTGGTGCGCCTGGCACCTACTACCATACCCTGTTCAAAGGCACATATGTTTTGTCTTGCTCATTCAGCCTCTGATTGCCACACACACAATCCTTGTCTCTGTTGGCTCAAGGTTTAAAAATCCTTCTTTAACATGTCTCCTCCCCTTCAGCGCCACTGACAAAGTGGATTTAACAAGTAACATCAATAAGGGATCATAGCTTTCACCTGGATTCACCTGGTTAGTGTGTGATAGAACGAGCAGGTGTTCTTAATGTTTTGTCCACTCAGTGTATCTACATATACAGTAGAGCACATGTTCATGGTACTGTAATCAGGATGTGTGTGAATGTGGCAAGGGGAGCATGTCCTGATATATCTGAGGCTGAAGCAACTCCTTAGTGACCAATAATCCACATGGTCTTCCAATATAAAGACCTGACCATTGATTTCTCATTAAATAGTTCTGTGTTTAAATTTTCTAAAACCATCAAGAACTATGGAGATGTCTAGACTGCTTAAATTAAGTTTAATGAGCTGATAAGTAGCATGATGTTTTGCCTTGGTACGTGACAGAGCAAGGAGTAGTCATCTCACTGCCCAAACCACCAGATGATCATGCCAGCCTGTTTCTCTGTTACTGGTTAGTACTTTCTAAAACAGTCTGCCATGATTGTCTGTGGAGGTTATTGGGTTCTCGGAGTAGTACCTACTATTACCTAAACAGAGGCAGGTATTGCAGCCTATTCAGAGTTGAATTGTTATTTTTTTGATTAAACAGGATGGTCGAGTATGACAGAATCATCTGACAGGTAGAATAAAAAGGTCTTGGTCATTATCTTGGATAATGGAACTTTTACCAAAGTTGTATAAGAGAAACTATTCAGTAACTTTGTTGCATTTACAAGGGACAACACCACCGGGCATTTACAGTATTTCAAACACCAGCGCCCTCTGGTGTTCATCCATTGAACTTGTTTGACGGACCCATGTTGGTTTCATAATTTTTTTTATTACAATTGCATTGCATGCCATCTCTTCATCTTAAATCATACATTGATCATGTGCAGCATAAATCATTATTCCCCACGGTCAAAAAAAATAATCATTTTGACAGATCCACAGAATATCAAACATAAGGATTCATTGGCAGTGCATCAGAGTGCAGTCAGAATCTGAGGGTTAAAGTAGTATTTAGGAGGTCATTAAAGTCTGATGAAGGCAGCATAGCTGTCCAGACGTCTCTATCCATGACATGTATTCCTTTCTAGGTGATAGACCTCTACCATGTATAATTGTGTAATTGTGTTTGAAATAAACACTGGGAATCTGGAGACACTCTGAATCAAAAGGTGGAAGAACTCAGATCAACTGCGTTCCTGCTCAGTCCCGCCCACTTAAATAAATCCCTGTGTTGAGAGGAATCTGTCAATCATATCAAAGGACCTCTGTGGTTGGTCGTATGGTAGTATGTGTCCTCCCCCTCGTACAATCACCTGCATGACAAGGAGACAGACAGACAGTCAGACAGGTTTAGCATGTGAACCAGTTTTCCCCATCAGCAGCACTGTGTTCCCACCTGGTGTCCATAAAGTTGATCGTATCTTCCTGGCACAGCCATTTTCAATAAGACTCTACTTGCAATAATTGTCACGTGCTTGTTTTTTTTCCTACTAAACTTAGTTGAATGCACTGACTAAGGTGTTCTGCATGAGATCTACTGCTAAATTACTCACATTATGTTTAGTAATGCTATGTTAACATTTTCCATTTTAAAGGGTGGCCAAATGCCCTGAATACCCAGTAAAGTCCTGGGCCCAGATTCACAAAACACTTCTTACGCAATAACTTAAGAAAAAAAATAAGAAGTTCACAAGATATTTGGTAAATGCAATTCCTCAAGAATTCCTTAAGATTTAATTATTTTCTTTCAAACTCCTCAAATATCTTATGTACAGTTGAAGCCGGAAGTTTACATACACCTGAGCCAAATACATTTAAACTAAGCTTTTCACAATTCCTGACATTTAAACCTAGTAAAGATTCCCTGTCTTAGGATCACAACTGTATTTCAAGAATGTGAAATATCACAATAATAGTTGAGGGACTGATTTAGCTTTTTTCAGCTTTTATTTCTTTCATCACATTCCCAGTGGGTCAGAAGTTTACATACACTCAATTAGTATTTGGTAGCATTGCCTTTAAATCGTTTAACTTGGGTCAAACATTGCATCCACAAGCTTCCCACAATAAGTTGGGTGAATTTTGGCCCATTCCTCCTGACAGAGCTGGTGTAACTGAGTCAGGTTTGTAAGCCTCCTTGCTCGCACACGCTTTTTCAGTTCTGCCCACACATTTTCTATGGGATTGAGGTCAGGGCTTTGTGATGGCTATTCCAATACCTTGACTTTGTTGTCCTTAAGCCATTTTGACAACAACTTTGGAAGTATGCTTGGGGTCATTGTCCATTTGGAAGAATCATTTGCGACCAAGCTTTAACTTCCTGACTGATGTCTTGAGATGTTGCTTCAATATATCCACACAATTTTCCTCCCTCATGATTCATGACATCTATTTTGTGAAGTGCACCAGTCCCTCCTGCAGCAAAGCACCCCCACAACATGATGCTGCCACCCCCTTACTTCACGGTTGGGATGGTGTTCTTCAGCTTGGAAGCCTCCCCTTATTCCTCCAAACATATCAATGGTCATTATGGCCAAACAGTTCTATATTTGTTTCATCAGACCAGAGGACATTTCTCCAAAAAGTACGATCTTTGTCCCCAGGTGCAGTTGCAAACCGTAGTCTGGCTACTTTATGGCGGTTTTGGAGCAGTGGCTTCTTCCTTGTTGAGTGGCCTTTCAGGTTATGTCGATATAGGACTTGTTATACTGTGGATATAGATTCTTTTGTACCTGTTTCCTACAGCATCTTCACAAGGTCCTTTACTGTTGTTCTGGGATTGATTTGCACTTTTCGCACCAAAGTACGTTCATCTCTAGGCGACAGAACGCCTAGAGATGAACGGAGACTTGATTACACACAGGTGGATTGTATTTATCATCATTAGTCATTTAGGTCAACATTGGATCATTCAGAGATCCTCACTGAACTTCTGGAGAGAGTTTGCTGCACTGAAAGTAAAGGCGCGGAATAATTTTGCACGCCCAATTTTTCAGTTTTTGATTTGTTAAAAAAGTTTGAAATACCCAATAAATGTCGTTCCACTTCATGATTGTGTCCCACTTGTTGTTGATTTTTCACAAAAAAATACAGTTTTATATCTTTATGTTTGAAGCCTGAAATGTGGCAAAAGGTCACAAAGTTCAAGGGGGCCGGATACTTTCGCAAGGCACTGTATGTCAATTAGCCTACCAGAAGCTTCTAAAGCCATGACATACTTTTGTGGAATTTTCCAAGCTGTTTAAAAGGCACAGTCAACTTGTATGTAAACTTCTGACCCACTGGAATTGTGATACAGGGAATTATAAGTGAAATAATGTCTGTAAACAATTGTTGGAAAAATTACTTGTGTCATGCACAAAGTAGATGTTCTAACTAACTTGCCAAAACTCTAGTTTGTTGACAAGAAATTTGTGGAGTGGTTGAAAAAAAGAGTTTTAATGACTCCAACCTCAGTGTATGTAAACTTCCGACTTCAACTGTATCTTCTTACGATGTTTGTTGCTAGGCACCCGATTTAGCTAGCTATCTGGCTAGCAATGGCAATCATGTTAGCAAATTTCCAACTGAGATGACTCTTCTAAAACATGTTCTTGGGTTTAAAATAATAAATACTGAAACTTTCAGATGAAGTTTGAGTGAATTAAACATGTTCAATTGCTTTCATTTTCTCTCACTGCCCTGAGATTAAGACAAGGGTTTAGCTATCTCAGAATTCAAGAACACTTCCAAGAACTTTATTTTCAAGAATCTAATTTCTTCTTAACTTTTTGCTTCAGGAGAAACATAAGAAATAGTGCAAGATAATTTCCTCTAACCTTTTTGAGGAATAGCAACTTTGCTTAACTTTCTTCTTCAGTCTATAGTTAAGGAAACAAATGGCAGCTAAGAAGAAATGTCTTCTTAAGAAGGTTTTGTGAATCTGACCCCTGGACACAGACATGCAGTACTCACCTGGTAGAATTCCCCTACTTGGCGAACATATCCAGCCACCTCTGTGTCCTCTGGCTGGATCTTCCAATGGAAGCGAGAGGCTTTGTTGAACTCATCAGCCCCGGTCCAGTTCACCGTGGGCAGGAACCTCTCGGTCAGGGGGGCCGCCACAATCACATCCAGCTGACCACTGTAAATCAACACCTGTGTGTGTGTGTGTTGTGGTGTGTGTGTACAGAAGAGAGAGAGAGAGAAACACAGGTAAGGCATTTATTCAATGATTACAGTATAGTGGTCCAAGCAATAGCTGAGGAGAGGAGCTCGTGACGGACGCCGCAGCCCGTGACGGACGCCTTAGCCCGTGACGGACGCCGTAGCCCGTGACGGATACTGTAAACCAAAGTTAAACCATGGCTCAGTTGGTAGAGCGCGCCGCTCGCAGAGCAAGGATTGTGGGTTAGATTCTCTGGGCCACTCATACATAAAATGGACGCACGCGTCAGTGTCTCTGGATAAAAGCGTCTGCTAAATGGCATATATTATAGATCTGTGCTGTTAATAGAAGCATGTCTGAGGGCTAGATGGGCATCAACTCTAGTCTCACCCTGTAGTTGTCCATGAGCGTGGCGAGCCAGGGTTTGATGCTCTTCATGACGTCCTGCAGCAGGTGTTTCTCCACCTCCGAGCCGTCGTGGAACGTCAGGTTCCCCACGTGGATGGAGCGCCGCACCTCTGCCAGCGTCACAAACTGGGAGAAATACTCCTGATCCGCAGGCTCCTGTAGCATAGAGAACCATAACATAACATTATTAAAACGTGCATCTGTGTGTAAGCCTTGCTCTGTGTACCTACCTGACCTTTATTCAATCAGCTGGGTGTCTGTGTAAGCCTCGCTCTGTGTACCTACCTGACCTTTATTCAATCAGCTGGGTGTCTGTGTAAGCCTCGCTCTGTGTACCTACCTGACCTTTATTCAATCAGCTGGGTGTCTGTGTAAGCCTTGCTCTGTGTACCTACCTGACCTTTATTCAATCAGCTGGGTGTCTGTGTAAGCCTTGCTCTGTGTACCTACCTGACCTTTATTCAATCAGCTGGGTGTCTGTGTAAGCCTTGCTCTGTGTACCTACCTGACACTTATTCAATCAGCTGGGTGTCTGTGTAAGCCTTGTAAGAAGACAGATTTCATTCAGGAAATCTTCCCCGGGTAATATAACTGGACCTTTATTCAATCAGCTGGGTGTCTGTGTAAGCCTTGTAAGAAGACAGATTTCATTCAGGAAATCTTCCCCGGGTAATATAACTGGACCTTTATTCAATCAGCTGGGTGTCTGTGTAAGCCTTGTAAGAAGACAGATTTCATTCAGGAAATCTTCCCCGGGTAATATAACTGGACCTTTATTCAATCAGCTGGGTGTCTGTGTAAGCCTTGTAAGAAGACAGATTTCATTCAGGAAATCTTCCCCGGGTAATATAACTGGACCTTTATTCAATCAGCTGGGTGTCTGTGTAAGCCTTGTAAGAAGACAGATTTCATTCAGGAAATCTTCCCCGGGTAATATAACTGGACCTTTATTCAATCAGCTGGGTGTCTGTGTAAGCCTTGTAAGAAGACAGATTTCATTCAGGAAATCTTCCCCGGGTAATATAACTGGACCTTTATTCAATCAGCTGGGTGTCTGTGTAAGCCTTGTAAGAAGACAGATTTCATTCAGGAAATCTTCCCTGGGTAATATAACTGGACCTTTATTCAATCAGCTGGGTGTCTGTGTAAGCCTTGTAAGAAGACAGATTTCATTCAGGAAATCTTCCCCGGGTAATATAACTGGACCTTTATTCAATCAGCTGGGTGTCTGTGTAAGCCTTGTAAGAAGACAGATTTCATTCAGGAAATCTTCCCCGGGTAATATAACTGGACCTTTATTCAATCAGCTGGGTGTCTGTGTAAGCCTCGCTCTGTGTACCTACCTGACCTTTATTCAATCAGCTGGGTGTCTGTGTAAGCCTCGCTCTGTGTACCTACCTGACCTTTATTCAATCAGCTGGGTGTCTGTGTAAGCCTCGCTCTGTGTACCTACCTGACCTTTATTCAATCAGCTGGGTGTCTGTGTAAGCCTCGCTCTGTGTACCTACCTGACCTTTATTCAATCAGCTGGGTGTCTGTGTATGCCTCGCTCTGTGTACCTACCTGACACTTATTCAATCAGCTGGGTGTCTGTGTAAGCCTCGCTCTGTGTACCTACCTGACCTTTATTCAATCAGCTGGGTGTCTGTGTAAGCCTCGCTCTGTGTACCTACCTGACACTTATTCAATCAGCTGGGTGTCTGTGTAAGCCTCGCTCTGTGTACCTACCTGACCTTTATTCAATCAGTTGGGTGTCTGTGTAAGCCTCGCTCTGTGTACCTACCTGACACTGCAAGTAATTGAAGTAGTTGGTGCAGCCAGTGGCGTTCTGGAAGAACGAGGGGTACGGCAGAATGTCCCCATTCAGCAAGCTGTCAAATACCTGCAGGACAAGAGGACAGTGGAAGAACGAGGGGTACGGCAGAATGTCCCCATTCAAGCAAGCTGTCAAATACCTGCAGGACAAGAGGACAGTGGAAGAACGAGGGGTACGGCAGAATGTCCCCATTCAGCAAGCTGTCAAATACCTGCAGGACAAGAGGACAGTGGAAGAACGAGGGGTACGGCAGAATGTCCCCATTCAGCAAGCTGTCAAATACCTGCAGGACAAGAGGACAGTGGAAGAACGTACCAGGAAGTTGGAGGCCTTGAAAGAATGACTGCCAGACATTCAGATATGTGGAGTGGACAACAAACACACAGTTTATTGTGTTAGCAGATGCAGTCAGGGTCTTACCTCAAAGGCCTCCACCCATTTCTCCTGCTGGATGAGCTGCACCCCGCTGGCTGTCTGCTGCTCAACATACTGCTTCTGGAGCATGTCTATCAGACCTGTCTGGTACAGGAAGTCGCCATACCCTCCCAGCATCTGAGAGAGAGAAGGGGAGAGAGAGACAGAACAGGTGAGACCAAGGGAAAGAGCAAATGAAGAACAAAAACAACCTTTTTTTCATCCTGGAGATATAATAATATATCTTAAATTATATTACTGATATATTTCATATTAAGTCAAGAAGTGTCAAACAATGCTGAGTAAAGTTGAAATCACGGTGTATTAAAACACAACCCACCAGCTCTGGGTCACAGAGGCCGTCTCCAATGGCAACTCCCTTGAAGTTGATCTTCACCTTAGCAATGGGGTTATGCTTATGGATGTAGTAACCAATGGCTGGGACATACTTTCCTGCATAGGACTGAGGACAGCGAGGACAATTCCAATCAACTTTAGTGTCTGCGTTCTGATTGAAGAAAGTCATTTCAATTTGATGTTATTATGCATTTAAGTGGAAAGATTATTCTTGTTGCTATAGCAGAGACCCTAAAATAACCATTTTAAGACCTTGTTCAGCATCATAAAAGGGAATAAAAAGCAGATGTCTTTGTAGATTTGGGGAATTTGCCAACTAGGATGTAGGGAAGTTGTGGAATGTTATGTGGAACACAGATGTGGAGACTAGAACCAAACTCACCTCTCCTGTAGCATAGAAGTCATTGGACTGATACTCAGAGAAGATCTGGAAGAACTGAGTCAATGCGCTAGAGGACAAAGACACAAGATGAGAAAAACAATGGATGCCATGTGACATAACCAAGGTCCTAGATGTACATTGACCAGAGACCATGATGCAATAACCAAGGTCCTAGATGTACATTGACCAGAGACCATGATGCCATAACCAAGGTCCTAGATGTACATTGACCAGAGACCATGATGCCATGTGACATAACCAAGGTTCTAGATGTATATTGGACATGCGTCCTCCGAAACACGACCCCTCCAAGCCGCACTGCTTCTTGCCACACTGCTCACTTAATCCGGAAGCTAGCCGCACCAATGGGGCGGCAGGGTAGCCTAGTGGTTAGAGCGTTGGACTAGTAACCGGAAGGTTGCAAGTTCAAACCCCCGAGCTGACAAGGTACAAATCTGTCTTCCTTTTGCTGTTCATTGACTACAGTTCAGCGTTCAACACCATAGTATCCTCAAAGCTCATCACTAAGCTAAGGATCCTGGGACTAAACACCTCCCTCTGCAACTGAATCCTGGACTTCCTGACGGGCCACCCCCAGGTGGTGAGGGTAGGTAGCAACACATCTGCCACGCTGATCCTCAACACTGGAGCTCCACAGGGGTGCGTGCTCAGTCCCCTCCAGTACTCCCTGTTCACCCACGACTGCATGGCCAGGCACGACTCAAACACCATCATTAAGTTTGCAGACGACACAACAGTGGTAGGCCTGATCACCGACAACGACGAGACAGCCTATAGGGAGGAGGTCAGAGACCTGGCCGGGTGGTGCCAGAATAACAACCTATCCCTCAATGTAACCAAGACTAAGAAGATGATTGTGGACGACAGGAAAAGGAGGACCGAGCACGCCCCATTCTCATCGACGGAGCTGTAGTGGAGCAGGTTGAGAGCTTCAAGTTCCTTGGCGTCCACATCAACAACAAACTAGAATAGTCCAAACACACCAAGACAGTCGTGAAGAGGGCACGACAAAGCCTATTCCCCCTCAGGAAACTAAAAAGATTTGGCATGGGTCCTGAGATCCTCAAAAGGTTCTACAGCTGCAACATCAGTTGGATGCAACCTCACTGGTTGCATCACTGCCTGGTACAGCAATTACTCGGCCTCCAACCGCAAGGCACTAGAGGGTAGTGCATACGGCCCAGTACATCACTGGAGCTAAGCTGCCCCCCCCCCCCCCCCCCCCCCCCCCCCCCCAACTGCTCTTTTTACGCTGCTGCTCCTCTGTTTGTCATATATGCATAGTCACTTTAACTATATACATTCATGTACATACTACCTCAATTGGGCCGACCAACCAGTGCTCCCGCACATTGGCTAACCGGGCTATCTGCATTGTGTCCCACCCACCACCCCCTATTTTAAGCTACTGTTACTCGCTGTTCATCATATATGCATGGTCACTTTAACCATATCTACATGTACATACTACCTCAGCCTGACTAACCGGTGCCTGTATGTAGCCTTGCTACTTTTATAGCATAGCTACTGTATATAGCCTGTCTTTTTATTTCTTTACTTACCTATTGTTCACCTAACACCTTTTTTGCACTATTGGTTAGAGCCTGTAAATGAGCATTTCACTGTCCCCTGTTGTATTCGGGGGACGTGACAAACTTAGCACCATGCGCTCGGCCCGCCACAGGAGTCGCTAGAGCGCGATGGGAAGAGGACATCCCAGGCGGCCAAATCCTCCCCTAACCCGGACGACGCTGGGCCAATTGTGCGTCGCCTCATGGGTCTCCCGGTCACGGCCCGGCTGCAACACAGCCCGGGATCGAACCCAGATCTGTAGTGAGGCCTCAAGCCCTGCAGTGCATTAGACCGCTGCACCACTCAGAAAGGCCACCATCAGATCTTTACAATGCCTAGAGAAGTGTTTTCCATCTTAGGAACCACATCAATATGATAGAATGATATTATAATCTGTGCATCGTGTAAGGCTGCGTTTACACAGGCAGCTCAATTCTGATTGGTCAAAAGACCAATTGGTAAATAAAAGATCAGAATTGAGCTGTCTGTAAATACAGCCTAATGCACCCAGAACCTCAGTGACCAGACTTACCTGTACAGATCTCTGCCTACATCATCCTGGTTCTGAGCAAAGCCTCGGTCATCATCAGTGAAACTGAACCCTGTTCCTACCTGGACAAGAAAACACACACCTGACATTACAATCACATACTGTACGTGCTGTTAGGTAACATTACAATCCCATACTGTACATGCTGTTAGGTAACATTACAATGACATACTGTACATGCTGTTAGGTAACATTACAATGACATACTGTACATGCTGTTAGGTAACATTACAATCCCATACTGCGCATGCTATTAGGTAACATTACAATCCCATACTGCACATGCTGTTAGGTAACATTACAATGACATACTGTACATGCTGTTAGGTAACATTACAATCCCATACTGCACATGCTATTAGGTAACATTACAATCCCATACTGCACATGCTGTTAGGTAACATTATAATCACATACTGCACATGCTGTTAGGTAACATTACAATCCCATACTGCACATGCCGTTAGGTAACATTACAATCCCATACTGTACATGCTGTTAGGTAACATTACAATCCCATACTGCACATGCTATTAGGTAACATTACAATCCCATACTGCACATGCTGTTAAGTAACATTACAATCCCATACTGCACATGCTGTTAGGTAACATTACAATCCCATACTGCACATGCTGTTAGGTAACATTACAATCCCATACTGTACATGCTGTTAGGTAACATTACAATCCCATACTGTACATGCTGTTAGGTAACATTACAATCCCATACTGCACATGCTGTTAGGTAACATTACAATCCCATACTGTACATGCTGTTAGGTAACATTACAATCCCATACTGTACATGCTGTTAGGTAACATTACAATCCCATACTGTACATGCTGTTAAGTAACATTACAATCCCATACTGCACATGCCGTTAGGTAACATTACAATCCCATACTGTACATGCTGTTAAGTAACATTACAATCCCATACTGTACATGCTGTTAGGTAACATTACAATCCCATACTGTACATGCTGTTAGGTAACATTACAATCCCATACTGTACATGCTGTTAAGTAACATTACAATCCCATACTGCACATGCCGTTAGGTAACATTACAATCCCATACTGTACATGCTGTTAAGTAACATTACAATCCCATACTGTACATGCTGTTAGGTAACATTACAATCCCATACTGTACATGCTGTTAAGTAACATTACACACATTTTGATGAGAAAACTATTAAAGCAGCATAGAAACCAAATCAAACCTGTCTGATACATGATGTCCTAAATGGCACCCTATTCCCTATTTAGTACACTTCTTTTGACAAGAGGACCTGGTCAAAAGTAGAGCACTATAAAAGGGAATAGGGTGCCATTTGGATGCAAACAACAGTGTTCATACATTCACACGAAGGAAGTAGAAGCCATACGTACTGGATTGTCGATGTACAGAACAGAGTATCTGGATGTCCAGGGATAGTCTCTGTAGCCCACTGTAAACAGGTGAAACAACAATACATGGAGAGAGATGAAGGTCCCACCACTACAGTAGGAACAGAGATACATGGAGAGAGATGAAGGCCCCATCACTACAGTAGGAACAGAGCTACATGGAGAGAGATGAAGGCCCCATCACTACAGTAGGAACAGAGATACATGGAGAGAGATGAAGGTCCCACCACTACAGTAGGAACAGAGCTACATGGAGAGAGATGAAGGCCCCATCACTACAGTAGGAACATACAGGTGGCTTTCTGATAGAAATGACAGACAGGGGTCAGTACAGAGACACGTTACTATACACTAGACAGGGGTCAGTACAGAGTCATGTTACTATACACTAGACAGGGGTCAGTACAGAGTCATGTTATTATACACTAGACAGGGGTCAGTACAGAGTCATGTTATTATACACTAGACAGGGGTCAGTACAGAGTCATGTTATTATACACTAGACAGGGGTCAGTACAGAGTCATGTTATTATACACTAGACAGGGGTCAGTACAGAGTCATGTTATTATACACTAGACAGGGGTCAGTACAGAGTCATGTAATTATACACTAGACAGGGGTCAGTACAGAGACACGTTACTATACACTAGACAGGGGTCAGTACAGAGTCATGTTATTATACACTAGACAGGGGTCAGTACAGAGTCATGTTATTATACACTAGACAGGGGTCAGTACAGAGTCATGTTATTATACACTAGACAGGGGTCAGTACAGAGTCATGTAATTATACACTAGACAGGGGTCAGTACAGAGTCATGTTATTATACACTAGACAGGGGTCAGTACAGAGTCATGTTATTATACACTAGACAGGGGTCAGTACAGAGTCATGTTACTATACACTAGACAGGGGTCAGTACAGAGTCATGTTATTATACACTAGACAGGGGTCAGTACAGAGTCATGTTATTATACACTAGACAGGGGTCAGTACAGAGTCATGTTATTATACACTAGACAGGGGGCAGTACAGAGTCATGTAATTATACACTAGACAGGGGTCAGTACAGAGTCATGTAATTATACACTAGACAGGGGTCAGTACAGAGTCATGTAATTATACACTAGACAGGGGTCAGTTGGGTCATGTAATTATACACTAGACAGGGGTCAGTTGAGTCATGTTATTATACACTAGACAGGGGTCAGTACAGAGTCATGTAATTATACACTAGACAGGGGTCAGTTGAGTCATGTTATTATACACTAGACAGGGGTCAGTTGAGTCATGTAATTATACACTAGACAGGGGTCAGTAGAGTCATGTTATTATACACTAGACAGGGCTCAGTACAGAGTCATGTTATTATACACTAGACAGGGGTCAGTACAGAGTCATGTTATTATACACTAGACAGGGGTCAGTACAGAGTCATGTTATTATACACTAGACAGGGGTCAGTACAGAGTCATGTTACTATACACTAGACAGGGGTCAGTACAGAGTCATGTTATTATACACTAGACAGGGGTCAGTACAGAGTCATGTTATTATACACTAGACAGGGGTCAGTACAGAAACACGTTACTATACACTAGACCGGGGTCAGTACAGAGTCATGTTATTATACACTAGACAGGGGTCAGTACAGAGACATATGGCGATGTTGGTACCTGTTAGGTTCTTCAATACAAAGTAGGGTCCATGTTCTACAAACAGCCCAAACATAGACGTGCCCCCAGGACCCCCCTGCAGCCACAGCAGGACTGGAGCAGTCTCAGGCCACTCCTGCAAAGAGACAGACAGACAAATACAAGTTAGTAGTTCTCTAACAGTGGATAGTGGAGCTATCTTAGTGAGAGGCCTCCACCCAAAACCCTTCTAATACAACACTGCCACCTTGTGGCTAAGTCATTGACACACAGTTATGAAGGAAACACTGTTTAATCACTAGGACCATGGTAATGTAGGCAGCAGAAAGGACTTGTTTTGTACTTACTTTATAGAGGCTAAGCCCATAAGTCTTTTGTTAAGTTTTCTGAAACCAAAACCTGTTGAAATGTACAATCCAAATAAAACAGTGCCCTGATTCACACATTCCTTTACAGGAACTGATAAAAGGTGATTGCTAGACAAACACGTGCTATTGATTCTTGTCACGAGTGAAACTACAGAGGACACTGCAGCTGATATGGGTGGCACCCTATTCTCTATGGGGCCCTGGTCACAAGTAGTGCACTACAAAGGGAACAAGGTGCCATTTGGGACACATGGTACTGTAGTGTAGTGTACCTGAGCAGGGAAGAACCAGAAGTAGAGGTTGCTGTTGTATTTCTTGTTGACAGTGAGGTAGCCGGCATAACTCTTCACATTGGCACCAGGCAGGGGACCTACCAGACTCTGCTTCCGTGCTGAAAGATAGAACAGGTCATCGCTTTCAAATAACTGCCTCAAACCTCCTTTCATCTGAACACTACGATTAGTCTCCCTCAGACTTCTGTGTAATACTGTAACATTCATGACGTTAACATCACAACGTCGTAACAACTGTTCTGCACACGTTTATGTCATGTTTTGTTGCGTGGACCCCAGGATGAGTAGCTGCTGCATGTGCAACAGCTAATGGGGATCCACCTGCATTGCTTGCTGTTTGGGGTTTTAGGCTGGGTTTCTGTACAGCACTTTGAGATATCAGCTGATGTATGAAGGGCTATAGAAATACATTTGATTTGATCTGTGTTGATGATGGAAATAACATGATGCATAACGCAATCTCGTCTATTTTTTGAAAACTTGACAACTGCCTTGTACAACATTAGGGATAGCATTAACAGTTGAACAACATATAGTTTCTGAGTAAAGTAAACCAACCTACCCTCTTCGATGTTGCCCTTTTCCAGGTAGGGGGTGAGAAAGAGCGGCTTGCCAGGGTCGGCTCCTCTGGAGAGCATGCTGACACGGTGAGATTTCCGGCAGAAGAAACTCGAGCAGCCCCTTGACTGTGTTGCCTCCAGAGAAGCCCACAGGAGAAGGACACACAGCGTCTCCTTCAACATTCTGTCAGGGGTGAGTGGAGAACAGATACATTTGATAGTTTAGTTTCAACACAATTTCATTCTCACACATGTTTGCATTATCAAATGTTCAAATGTCTGATTTAGCTAGTTTGCGCATGTATTTAAAAAAAACAAAAAAATCGATATAAAAAAGAAGGAATTAGCGAGCCTAGTCAAATAACCATTGAGAGAACTGCACTGCATAATCCAATGACCAGGCTTTCATACAGTTTTATTTTGCACACATACCTCATAATTGGGGCTCGCCTCCTCTGGAGTTCAGAGAAACCAGCTAATCCGTGTTATAGAAGCGAGATAAATCAAATCATCTGTCGTTTCACGTTGCTGCTCCGCGGTTGTTACAAAAATGGATTGGTCACATGATCACTGGGTGAGTGATCATGTGACTCCATGCTGTCTTGCGCAATCAAGTCCCTCATCCAACGGTGCGTTTCTGTTTCCGGTTCTCAACCATTCTTCACGTCGAAGAACTTTCGCAACTGCTAAATTCGACACCATTTTTTTTACGGTCTATCCAAATGGTTCATGAATGTTACGGTTTTCTTCAGGCATTGTATTTTTTAGCTGTTTGGTTTTAGATAAATGGATGTAGGCCTATTCACATGTTTATCTTGGGTGAATTATTTATGTGCACATGGTTAGTCAATGACGTGAGGCACTAGCATTTTTACCAAATGCAGGCTAGAGCCTACACTCAAATTGATACATAACCCCTAATCGTGGAAGACATTTTAGTATGCCTAGCTAACTGTGACTGAAAGGGGCCCTAAACAATTATTAGAACATTAGGTACATTTTTTTCAATATTACATTATTTACATGAAATGGTTCGGTCCTGCCCCCAAACCAGGCGCGAACGGTACTTGCTAGCAGTGATTTGCCGGTGGAGCATCATGTCTCAGCTTCCTAAAGAAAAATCTGTCTCCCCATACCCCTGAACCAGCCCTGTCTCTCCATCCCCATACCCCTGAACCAGCCCTGTCTCCCCATCCCCATACCCCTGAACCAGCCCTGTCTCCCCATCCCATACCCCTGAACCAGCCTTGTCTCCCCATCCCATACCCCTGAACCAGCCTTGTCTCCCCATCCCATACCCCTGAACCAGCCTTGTCTCCCCATCCCATACCCCTGAACCAGCCTTGTCTCCCCATCCCATACCCCTGAACCAGCCTTGTCTCCCCATCCCCCTGAACCAGCCCTGTCTCCCCATACCCCTGAACCAGCCCTGTCTCCCCATCCCATACCCCTGAACCAGCCCTGTCTCCCCATACCCCTGAACCAGCCCTGTCTCCCCATCCCCATACCCCTGAACCAGCCCTGTCTCCCCATCCCCATACCCCTGAACCAGCCCTGTCTCCCATTTCCATACCCCTGAACCAGCCCTGTCTCCCCATCCCATACCCCTGAACCAGCCCTGTCTCCCCATACCCCTGAACCAGCCCTGTCTCCCCATCCCCATACCCCTGAACCAGCCCTGTCTCCCCATCCCCATACCCCTGAACCAGCCCTGTCTCCCATTTCCATACCCCTGAACCAGCCCTGTCTCCCCATCCCCCTGAACCAGCCCTGTCTCCCCATCCCCCTGAACCAGCCCTGTCTCCCCATCCCATACCCCTGAACCAACCCTGTCTCCCCATCCCCCTGAACCAGCCCTGTCTCCCCATCCCCCTGAACCAGCCCTGTCTCCCCATCCCCCTGAACCAGCCCTACTCCCAACTGAAGAAGGAGGTGAGCAGCATTGTGTTGAATGACATGTCAGTTGGCATAATTGCAGGTACTGCAATGCATTGAGGACAGGAATGTGATTCTCCAGTCAGGAAAAATCTTACTTGACACAGAGGCAGCCAATATCAGAGCCTTAAAGGAAGACATGCAGGCTCTTAGAGATGGATGGGAGTCTTTCTGTCTGAGGCAACACTGATTGCTACGCAAATGAATGTTGCACCTCAATTTAGCAAGGAACACAGCCGCCAGAGGAAGAGATTCCATGATGAGCTCTCAAGAGGAGACAGCTCAGGACAGTGCAGCAACGGTGTTTCAGAACACAGTGTTTTTTACTGCTATGGACAACATCATAAGTGACTTGGACACTAGGTTCCACACCACTGCAAACATTGTAGAATACTTTTCTGCTGTTCTGAAAGTTGGTCAGATTAGTGAGGATTAAGTCCCTTCTGTGTGCTGATCATGAAGTATTCCAGAGATCTTACACCTGAGTTTCAAAATGAAGTATGACACCTGAACACTGTATATGCTGAATCTTTCTCCTCCTAACCTGTCCCCTCTTGGTCTCCTGAACACTGTATATGCTGACTCTTTCCCCTCCTAACCTGTCCCCTCTTGGTCTCCTGACACCCGAACACTGTATATGCTGACACTTTCTCCTCCTAACCTGTCCCCTCTTGGTCTCCTGAACACTGTATATGCTGACTCTTTCTCCTCCTAACCTGTCCCCTCTTGGTCTCCTGACACCTGAACACTGTATATGCTGACACTTTCTCCTCCTAACCTGTCCCCTCTTGGTCTCCTGACACCTGAACACTGTATATGCTGACACTTTCTCCTCCTAACCTGTCCCCTCTTGGTCTCCTGAACACTGTATATGCTGACACTTTCTCCTCCTAACCTGTCCCCTCTTGGTCTCCTGACACCTGAACACTGTATATGCTGACACTTTCCCCTCCTAACCTGTCCCCTCTTGGTCTCTTGAACACTGTATATGCTGACACTTTCCCCTCATAACCTGTCCCCTCTTGGTCTCCTGAACACTGTATATGCTGACTCTTTCCCCTCCTAACCTGTCCCCTCTTGGTCTCCTGACACCTGAACACTGTATATGCTGACACTTTCTCCTCCTAACCTGTCCCCTCTTGGTCTCCTGACACCTGAACACTGTATATGCTGACACTTTCCCCTCCTAACTTGTCCCCTCTTGGTCTCCTGAACACTGTATATGCTGACACTTTCCCCTCATAACCTGTCCCCTCTTGGTCTCCTGAACACTGTATATGCTGACACTTTCCCCTCATAACCTGTCCCCTCTTGGTCTCCTGAACACTGTATATGCTGACACTTTCCCCTCATAACCTGTCCCCTCTTGGTCTCCTGAACACTGTATATGCTGACACTTTCTCCTCATAACCTGTCCCCTCTTGGTCTCCTGACACCTGAACACTGTATATGCTGACTCTTTCCCCTCATAACCTGTCCCCTCTTGGTCTCCTGAACACTGTATATGCTGACACTTTCCCCTCATAACCTGTCCCCTCTTGGTCTCCTGAACACTGTATATGCTGACACTTTCCCCTCATAACCTGTCCCCTCTTGGTCTCCTGAACACTGTATATGCTGACTCTTTATCCTCATAACCTGTCCCCTCTTGGTCTCCTGAACACTGTATATGCTGACTCTTTCTCCTCCTAACCTGTCCCCTCTTGGTCTCCTGAACACTGTATATGCTGACTCTTTCTCCTCCTAACCTGTCCCCTCTTGGTCTCCTGAACACTGTATATGCTGACTCTTTCCCCTCCTAACCTGTCCCCTCTTGGTCTCCTGAACACTGTATATGCTGACTCTTTCTCCTCCTAACCTGTCCCCTCTTGGTCTCCTGAACACTGTATATGCTGACTCTTTCCCCTCCTAACCTGTCCCCTCTTGGTCTCCTGAACACTGTATATGCTGACTCTTTCTCCTCCTAACCTGTCCCCTCTTGGTCTCCTGAATGCAATTAGTAAGATGCAGCTGCAAACAGTTTTGTAGAAGTGTGCGTTGCTTTACGTATATTTTCCACACTGCCTGTGGCTGTTGCTGGTGGCGAGAGAGCTTTCAGGAAGCTAAAACTGATCAACTATTTGAGGTCCACTATGTCCCAGGACAGGCTGTGCAGTCTTGCCATGCTGTCCGTTGAAAGTCAGTTAGCTAGAAAGCTGGACTTCAAAGACTTGATCAGGGACTTTGCTAGTAAGAAGGCTGGGCTCCTGGTGAGTAAGGCTGAGCAGGGGCCAGTGATATCTGTTAAATGGCTATGGATATTGCATCACTACACACATGATGCCCACAGGCTGAGAACAAGACTGAGAACAAGATATATCTCATAGTAATGGCTGGATTGCCATAACATTTGTTGTGCACAATCAAGACCCCAAGTGGAAGAAACCTATTGATTTGGTGACCTCTTGACCTTTCCTCTGGCGCCATCATCAGGCCTTTTAATTTTCATATCCATTTGGTTTTCCATTTCCACTTTTCCAGCTGCTTATTTTCTCGTTGGTATGTATACTTAGTTCAATAATATGCTGCTGATTTTATTCTTTTGTTTGTTATATCATTCTGTAGATGATACAGTTCATTTATTTTAATTGAAAAGGTTGATGTATATTTAATTTATATTTATTTTAAGTTATTCATTCATGTTAAGAGAATTTTCCAATCAAGATTTTTACCATTAAAATGACATTTAAACTGTAAAAGATGGCCTTTAGCACATTTCTAATAGAGTGTATCAGTCTTGCATCAAATAGTGAATTCCACTGGATGCAGAATGTTGCATGCATGTCTACACAGTGTTATATTATCACAGCTCGCTGTCAGTAAATATCGAACAGTAAATATTGGACTACAAGAGAGTTGCAAGCCTGCAAAGGTAGAGTTATTTAAAGCTTTGACTGGGTCGATTGGCTTCTGGAGGTGTGTGGTTACAGAAATGCTTCTGGAGGTGTGTGGTTACAGAAATGCCTCTGGAGGTGTGTGGTTACAGAAATGCTTCTGGAGGTGTGTGGTTACAGAAATGCTTCTGGAGGTGTGTGGTTACAGAAATGCTTCTGGAGGTGTGTGGTTACAGAAATGCTTCTGGAGGTGTGTGGTTACAGAAATGCCTCTGGAGGTGTGTGGTTACAGAAATGCTTCTGGAGGTGTGTGGTTACAGAAATGCTTCTGGAGGTGTGTGGTTACAGAAATGCTTCTGGAGGTGTGTGGTTACAGAAATGCTTCTGGAGGTGTGTGGTTACAGAAATGCTTCTGGAGGTGTGTGGTTACAGAAATGCTTCTGGAGGTGTGTGGTTACAGAAATGCTTCTGGAGGTGTGTGGTTACAGAAATGCTTCTGGAGGTGTGTGGTTACAGAAATGCTTCTGGAGGTGTGTGGTTACAGAAATGCTTCTGGAGGTGTGTGGTTACAGAAATGCTTCTGGAGGTGTGTGGTTACAGAAATGCCTCTGGAGGTGTGTGGTTACAGAAATTCCTCTGGAGGTGTGTGGTTACAGAAATTCCTCTGGAGGTGTGTGGTTACAGAAATTCCTCTGGAGGTGTGTGGTTACAGAAATTCCTCTGGAGGTGTGTGGTTACAGAAATTCCTCTGGAGGTGTGTGGTTACAGAAATTGTGCAGGGTTGGTGTGGCCTGTGGTGGTGGGGCCCAATGTGATGTCTTTTCATGGGGCCCAAAATCCCTGGCTGCGCCCCTGTTGTGGGGTGACAGAGGTTAGACAGGCAGCCCAATTGTTATATTTTATAATTGATCTTTTAACCAATCACGTCAGATCTTTTCACATCAATGTCTTTTTCAGAGCTGATCTGATTGTTCAAACAAAATATCAGAATTGGGCTTCCTGTGCTATAAAAATATAGCCCAGAGAGGACCTATTTTTAGGCTGTTGAAATCAATATCCTATGGTTTAAAGGGTGTAAATGGACTTGGTTTGGAGTTGGACACATGCAATATAGCAGAATACAGTTGTCATCATGATGTTAATTTCCTGATTAAACATCCTCAAATATGTATTTTATTCTGGTTATTTGTTGTTATTATTGCATTGGGGAGTAGGGACACTGAACCAGCAGCAGCCTGCCCTGCACCCAGCCACTCTGTCGCCATCATCGCCATCATATTGAAATCAAAGGTCAGAGCTCTGAGGAACAGATCTGCTTCAGATTGACTGGAGTTCAGAGGTCTCTTTCAGTCTACTGAATACTTCCACTTTAAGAAGGCGGCTCCGTCGCAGTGTAGTGTGTTTATACGATCCCAGAAGTGGCACCACCACATGGAAAACGACACTGTGTTTTTAATTCAACATGGCGAAAGCATATGCTGCTCTTCCAGTGGATACATTTGACAAACTTTAATTGTGTGTATAGTGGTGCGTTTAGACAAGATGATCGAAAGTTGATATTGTTCCTGTGATCCTGTCTGACTATTTTTACACTGCTGCCAGTGAGTGGAGCGACAGTAAATGCGGCAACATACGGCGCGCAGGGAAAGGAACCGAGAGAAGTGAAAGCGTGCTGGAACGTTACACATACAAGAGGAGAAATTTTGAAAACGGACGTGAAATAAACAGTGTTAGTTCGTATGAACAGTGTTAGTTCGTGCCAAATCAGCGAGTGAGAGTAGTTTACTCTACGTGACATAGTGAGATGGACGGACTACGGGGAACGGGCTGTGAGCGCACCTCAACCGACCGCGAGTGAACAGACCGAGCCTGAAGCGGATTGGGATGGCAGCATCCAGCAACTCAAGCCTCTCGGGTTCATCAGTGTCTTCTGGTAAGAGCACTAAATTAAAATATTTTGTTTGATGAAACAAATAATAAACAATTTACTATATATTATTCGGCCTTAACATTTTATTATTTGTTAGGCTTATCAATGATAATATTACCACCCTTGTTATTCTCTCTCTCTATTCAATATTTATTGCATAATGCAATTAATATAGGGACTTGAGAGTTAACCGTGTCATAGTTGGCATGCATGAATTTCGTTTGTGATACACATTATGTAACTTAAAAAATGTCGATCTGTGCGTAATTGACAGACATCACCCAATAAGTCACGACGACAGTCGTCTACGTTCGCATCGATAATAATTCATTTCATGCCTCCTTATCTCTTGATCTCTTTCACATCTGCCGCACCTGAACAGAATGATAAACGTTCCACTTTCAAGAGCTTGATGGAGTGACATTCGCAATTAGGATGTGTTTTTATGCATTTTAACGCATCCCTTCTTGCGTCTGGTTTCAGTGAGGAATCATCTTGGATAGGAAGTGAACGCCTCTCTCAATGAACAGGCTGAGATTGTAGGGTTGGAATTGTCATTGATGTACATATGTTTTTGTTTGGATAACTACCATTACATTCTCAATTGTCCCCATAATCCTTGTTGACTGGCCATTGTGGCCACTGCTATATTCTGTTGGTTGGTTGCACCAGGGGTGGTGTCCCTCTAACTAAATCTACAATTTCCCATCATGCAAAGACCGGGCTTGATGTGACATTTCAAAAATACTTGTTTATTCCCATCAAAACATTTTGAAGTTGGTCACACACTAGTTGGCAAGATGCCATATATGCTGTGTTCTGATGGTCTTTAGATACAGATAGAAGATTCTCTGGGTTTCTTAACAAACACCGCCTTGCCCTGCACAGCTGACTGTTCCTATGTTCATTGATGGTTTGTGAGACAAGCAACATATGCTTCACTATGGTGGACTTTATTTTAAGGGTGACTCCGGGTAGAATAGTGGTGGCAACATCAAAGACACAACACACACACACTCCCTCTCCTGGCTATTAAACTACTAGAATAACCACTTCTCCACTGAGATATAACACACACACACCCCCTTCCTGTGGTTACTGGCGTGGCGTTCACATACATTAACCAACAGTGTGATAGGGTTGTTTGTCCTTTATACCCTGACAAACATGGGCACCACATGTTTATCCATACTGTGTGTTCAGGAGGAGGCTTCAGCCAGCGACTGCTGTTTCACACTCAGTTATACTGTGTGTTCAGGAGGAGGCTACAGCCAGCGACTGCTGTTTCACACTCAGTTATACTGTGTGTTCAGGAGGAGGCTACAGCCAGCGACTGCTGTTTCACACTCAGTTATACTGTGTGTTCAGGAGGAGGCTACAGCCAGCGACTGCTGTTTCACACTCAGTTATACTGTGTGTTCAGGAGGAGGCTACAGCCAGCGACTGCTGTTTCACACTCAGTTATACTGTGTGTTCAGGAGGAGGCTACAGCCAGCGACTGCTGTTTCACACTCAGTTATACTGTGTGTTCAGGAGGAGGCTACAGCCAGCGACTGCTGTTTCACACTCAGTTATACTGTGTGTTCAGGAGGAGGCTACAGCCAGCGACTGCTGTTTCACACTCAGTTATACTGTGTGTTCAGGAGGAGGCTTCAGTCAGCGACTGCTGTTTCACACTCAGTTATACTGTGTGTTCAGGAGGAGGCTACAGCCAGCGACTGCTGTTTCACACTCAGTTATACTGTGTGTTCAGGAGGAGGCTTCAGCCAGCGACTGCTGTTTCACACTCAGTTATACTGTGTGTTCAGGAGGAGGCTACAGCCAGCGACTGCTGTTTCACACTCAGTTATACTGTGTGTTCAGGAGGAGGCTACAGCCAGCGACTGCTGTTTCACACTCAGTTATACTGTGTGTTCAGGAGGAGGCTACAGCCAGCGACTGCTGTTTCACACTCAGTTATACTGTGTGTTCAGGAGGAGGCTACAGCCAGTGACTGCTGTTTCACACTCCGTTATACTGTGTGTTCAGGAGGAGGCTACAGCCAGTGACTGCTGTTTCACACTCAGTTATACTGTGTGTTCAGGAGGAGGCTACAGCCAGGGACTGCTGTTTCACACTCAGTTATACTGTGTGTTCAGGAGGAGGCTACAGCCAGTGACTACAACTGTTTGAGCAGCTGTATATTCTGTATATTCATATTCTGAACATTTGTGACAGTCTTTTTCTATTCTCTACATGATTGACTCAGGTTAAGATAACAATG
The DNA here is from genome assembly GCF_002021735.2 of Oncorhynchus kisutch. NCBI lineage: Eukaryota > Metazoa > Chordata > Actinopteri > Salmoniformes > Salmonidae > Oncorhynchus > Oncorhynchus kisutch. The sequence goes on along the minus strand of NW_022261979.1, from coordinate 3,662,977 downwards.
TGACCAAAAGTTCCAGAATGTACAGTGTTTGGGAGTAGCACAGACCTTTGATCCTATTGCTGCTGGGTCGTCGTTGTCAGAGTGAACATATGATATGATAGTCTGTATTTATTTAGTGTCTTCTAATCCCCCACCCAGCCATACCGCACCACCATACCACAGAAATGACCCACAAGGCTCTGCTGCCCATGGGAGCCAAGACACAATGTTTGTGTCCCAAATGGTACTCTATGATCTCTGAAGTGCACGACATAAGGAATAGGGAGCCATTTGGGACGCAGAGATCCGTTCCAGGCTGATACAGGCTGTCTGTGCTGACTTCATACTTCACAAGACATTATCTCATGAGTACGTTGCCAACAGCACTGGAATTACCACTTGACCATCTTTTTTAAGGGGAAAGTATTTTCTGACTGTGGTGTGGAGGCTTGTCATTATTGTTGGGCTCTCAATATAATTACCAGACGTTACGAGGTGCTGTGCTGCCAGGGACAGAGGGCCTGTCACACATGGCTATCATTATCTTCCTGGAGAGCTTTCTGGCTGACAGAGACATTTTGAATAATCTTTTCTATGAGGCGTATGACTCCATCTGCAGCACAAATGACACCCTGTACCCTATATAGTGCACTACTTTTGATCAGGGCCCATAAGGATCTGGTCATAAGTAGTGTACTATATAGGGTGCCATTTAGGATGCAACCTCAGAAATGAATCTGTGAACACAACACGTTCTGCTTCATATTAGCCCCTTGTTTTCCTGCTGCTGCTGTAAACAAATGTTGCTGTGATGCTGCTGTCTTCAGCTGTTTCTACGTGACCGTAGTCTCTAGTCTGCAAGCCTTAATTGACTAGACCGTCCTCTCTCGGTGGAGACACAGCGGTTGTATGAGGAAACTACAGTACATGAGCGAGGTCGGTCCAGCCAATCAAGACTTTGAAGTTATTCTTCATGAAACTACCAGGATGGACAGAAAGACATCCCGCTGTAGGATAATACCAACAATGTTTATCCATCCCGCTGTAGGATGTTACCAACAATGTTTATCCATCCCGCTGTAGGATAATACCAACAATGTTTATCCATCCCGCTGTAGGATAATACCAACAATGTTTATCCGTCCCGCTGTAGGATAATACCAACAATGTTTATCCATCCCGCTGTAGGATGTTACCAACAATGTTTATCCGTCCCGCTGTAGGATAATACCAACAATGTTTATCCATCCCGCTGTAGGATGTTACCAACAATGTTTATCCATCCCGCTGTAGGATGTTACCAACAATGTTTATCCATCCTGCTGTAGGATGTTACCAACAATGTTTATCCATCCTGCTGTAGGATAATACCAACAATGTTTATCCATCCCGCTGTAGGATGTTACCAACAATGTTTATCCATCCCGCTGTAGGATGTTACCAACAATGTTTATCCATCCCGCTGTAGGATGTTACCAACAATGTTTATCCATCCCGCTGTAGGATGTTACCAACAATGTTTATCCATCCCGCTGTAGGATAATACCAACAATGTTTATCCATCCCGCTGTAGGATAATACCAACAATGTTTATCCATCCTGCTGTAGGATGTTACCAACAATGTTTATCCATCCCGCTGTAGGATGTTACCAACAATGTTTATCCATCCCGCTGTAGGATGTTACCAACAATGTTTATCCATCCCGCTGTAGGATGTTACCAACAATGTTTATCCATCCTGCTGTAGGATAATACCAACAATGTTTATCCATCCTGCTGTAGGATGTTACCAACAATGTTTATCCATCCTGCTGTAGGATAATACCAACAATGTTTATCCATCCCGCTGTAGGATGTTACCAACAATGTTTATCCATCCCGCTGTAGGATGTTACCAACAATGTTTATCCATCCCGCTGTAGGATAATACCAACAATGTTTATCCATCCCGCTGTAGGATAATACCAACAAAGTTTATCCATCCTGCTGTAGGATGTTACCAACAAAGTTTATCCATCCTGCTGTAGGATGTTACCAACAATGTTTATCCATCCTGCTGTAGGATGTTACCAACAATGTTTATCCATCCTGCTGTAGGATAATACCAACAATGTTTATCCATCCCGCTGTAGGATGTTACCAACAATGTAAATCTGTGTAATACAGTTGGAGGAATATTAGACCATTGATGAAAAGCCGTTTCCCAGGCACTGACTTGCACTGTGTATTACACTCCAATGGAAAAAAACAAGAGATTGTGAAATATATCACCAATCATTTTTCTTTCCCCTGGATAAAAAAAACCCATTTGTGGCCGTGCTTGTGCCGTGCACTGATCTGAGAGACTACTCCTCCGCATTCCTGGCACAGGAGAGCTGAGTAGTGTGCACCAGCACACTGTTAGTCACACAGCTCTCAGCAAACACTCTGCCCTACTCTGGCTGGGAATAAATGGAGGGATACAGGATGAGTGTATCTCGTCTTCTGTCCGAGCCCTGCAACCACACCGTTGGATAGTAGTAGAAGCAGGTTTTGTGTCTCATAGGTTGCATCCCAAATGGCACCCTGTTCCCTATATAGTGCCCTGGCCCACCAGTGTGCCATTTGTGACGCAGACACAGTCTTGTAAAGGAAGAGAGCCGTCTGTTCTTCAACATCATTATCCTGCAGGTGTTTCTGTCCCACTCTGTTCTGCATCACACAGGCATTCACATGTGGAGTGGAAGCTGTTTACTAGTCATGACTAGTCCGGCTTCAGGACTGTACTGGTGTCAAAAGATAAGGATTACATTCTTTTCACATTGTAGTAACTTTAGCAGGTTCTCACCCTTGAAGTGACAAACACAAACTAAACAGTTGTCTGTTTTTATGAAAACATAAAAAATGGCCTAATGTTTCCATACAGAGATGGTGAGTTGTTTAATGCAACATGAGTCTGCTGTCTTTCTCTCTATTCATTATTAATTAGAAACCCTGGTTCCCTCTGTGGCAGCCAGGGAATCACATTACCAAACAATGGAGCCTGGCCTGATGCTAACCTAACCAACACACTGTGTTTCCTCCCTAACTGATGGAGCCTGGCCTGGTGTTAACCTAACCAGCACACTGTGTTTCCTCCCTAACTGATGGAGCCTGGCCTGGTGTTGACCAGCACACTGTGTTTCCTCCCTAACTGATGGAGCCTGGCCTGGTGTTAACCAGCACACTGTGTTTCCTCCCTAACTGATGGAGCCTGGCCTGGTGTTAACCTAACCAGCACAATGGGTATGCAGTCCAAAGGGTTTTATAACCCACCAAACTGTTATTTATTATGCATAGCATATTGTGCATACCTGTGCACACACACACACACACACACACACACACTTACTTGCTGTCTGGATATGCTTGTTTTAGAACAGTTTGATGCACAGATGGTCTCCCCACAGGGGCTGTGCTACATCCCTGTGTGTGTGGCCATATGTTGGGTTGGGTCTAGCTGTCCATATGGATGGTGAAAGGAGTGTGGGGTCTCTTTCTGTGAATAGGCGTGTTCCAGGGTGATTCCACACCAATGGGAGAGGATACCAATGTAAAAGCATGTTAAACATCCTTCCTCCCAATGAAGTTTCCATGTGAGAATTCCCAGAACAATCTGAGATGCCAAAAATATTTTCTGCTCACGTGGAATCTACATTTTGTTCAATCTTGCTTGAGCACCAGTCCTCTCAGGGGAGAACGTCTTTGCTAAGCTTGATCTTTATTCATCTCTTATTCTCTTTGCTTCCAAAACAAACACCCTGAGAACACACACACACACCACTGTAATTATTTTATCAAATTCTTCCAATGACTGGTGAGTAACAGAGTTACAGAGGCAACACAATTAATATCCTGTCTGTCTCCTGAGGGGACAACCCTTACCCTCCAGCTACTGTGTGTGTGTGTGTTCTCTCACTATTCTTCCTCCACAACACACAGGCTGCAGCAGTTCAACTTTCCCTATTTGAAATTCAGTTTGAAATTCAGTCTCAAACCAGTATATCTTCAGCTTTCCCAAACCCTTTCTTAGGCCTACGCATACAGCAAACAGCACACTCCACCAATCATGTCATATTATTTAAGCGTGTTAAAACAAGTCCTTATATCTTGAGCTTTACCAAAAGTGGCATAGCCCTTATGCCATCCATTTAATAGGACCTTAAACTCCTTTAGAGTAGAATGCGTCAGCTCTGGGCCTGCCCTGAAGGACCTCACACCCCCAGACAATACCCTTCCAGAATAACCAGTTATTAAAAAGAGAGCATTCTCCAAATGATCTGCAGTAGATACATTTCATTTTGATTGTTCACCAGAGCAGAGGCACAATGACCAACCCCCCCCCCCCCCCCCCCATTTTCTAGGAATCAAGCCATGTTTTGAGTTGGGGAAGTTTGTCCATAAAGTCTCTCTCCTGAGTGCTGTTTCTAGATCTATTGAACAAAGGCTTTGTGACACATCCAGTATATCCAGTATGGTTACTTCCCTAATGGCTCCCTATTCCCTCCCTAGTGTGCTACTTTATACCTGGGCCCATAAGGGATGTGTAGTGAATTGGTTGCTAGATCTTTTGAACAAAGGCATTTGGTTTTATCAGTCAGATGTATGACGGTAGACAGAGTACAGTATGTCTGCTTCCCAAATGGCTCCCTATACCCAACCCTAGCTTCATGACCACATCCTGGTTCAACCCTAACCCTAGCTTCATGACCACATCCTGGTTCAACCCTAACCCTAGCTTCATGACCACATCCTGGTTCAACCATAACCCTAGCTTCATGACCACATCCTGGTTCAACCATAACCCTAGCTTCATGACCACATCCTGGTTCAACCCTAACCCTAGCTTCATGACCACATCCTGATTCAACCCTAACCCTAGCTTCATGACCACATCCTGGTTCAACCCTAACCCTAGCTTCATGACCACATCCTGGTTCAACCATAACTCTAGCTTCATGACCACATCCTGGTTCAACCATAACTCTAGCTTCATGACCACATCCTGATTCAACCCTAACCCTAGCTTCATGACCACATCCTGGTTCAACCCTAACCCTAGCTTCATGACCACATCCTGGTTCAACCCTAACTCTAGCTTCATGACCACATCCTGGTTCAACCATAACCCTAGCTTCATGACCACATCCTGGTTCAACCATAACCCTAGCTTCATGACCACATCCTGGTTCAACCCTAACCCTAGCTTCATGACCACATCCTGGTTCAACCATAACTCTAGCTTCATGACCACATCCTGGTTCAACCATAACCCTAACTTCATGACCACATCCTGGTTCAACCCTAACCCTAGCTTCATGACCACATCCTGGTTCAACCCTAACCCTAGCTTCATGACCACATCCTGGTTCAACCCTAACTCTAGCTTCATGACCACATCCTGGTTCAACCCTAACTATAGCTTCATGGGAACAGGGTGCCACTTGGATCCCACACTGAATATGCACCTCAAAGCTCTCTGTGACTGTATTGAAATTGCCTATGATGACGACAAAGCATTCAGTGTGGTTGACATGGTGGACCAGTCACTCACTCAGACTAAACTTACTGTGACTGTCATTGTCTGGTTGGTTCCAGACAATGACAGTAGGCAGGTTTGGTCTGCCAGTGAGTTGTTGACTATAAATATAGTGCACTACTGAGAGTGAGAGGGCACAATGACACACCCCTCCATGCACACATGTGGCTCTTCTTGACTCTCTCAGGTGGGCCTGTGGCAGCCATAGGATAGTTAGCATGCAGCCCGTCCTCTGGGGGGGGAATAGTGGGTTGGCATATTGACCCCTAGATAGATGTCCCTGGGTCTTTTTAAATTAACTCTGTCTTTTACCTTTTTTAATGTGATCCATTGTTCACACATGCAGTTACTCCAACTGTCGGTGAGATCCTTCCGCCGGGAACAGTAGAGAGATGTGATGCATTAAGGACACATTCCATCATTCCACCTGCTGCAGTATTACTAGCTACATTTACACAATGATTCCTAACTAAGTGTCTGTGAGGTAGCAGAGGACTTAAGCCTACAGTAGGTTTCTACGTTTCTGGGATAGTTGGCATGCACAGCCTTGCCAGCCTAAGATCCATAGTATAGCCATACTAATGAATTAGATAGTCATGTACTGTTACAGTATACAAGCATATGTCAAGGTACTTATGGTGCATATAGTAGGTAGTATATTATGCAGGAGGAAGTTGTACCAACTTATGAGTTACCAAGGGAATACGGTAGGCATGATGACAGAGTACAAGGAGTAAGAAATTGTGGTTACATTTTCCTTCAATAAACACAAACTTCAACCGTCCATGCAATTAAAGTAGCACATTTCCCCTCAGGTTACAGTAGATCCCATGGCTATTGGGCTGGAAATTGCATTTCCACATTTTCTAATTTGCTTTGTCCTTGGGTAATGAATACTGTGTATCCTCATCATGGCATAATGTTATCATTTTAAAGGTGTTTTATAAAGATGGATCTATCTGTGAAGAAGGGATAGATCCCTGGGCTGCACCAGGTGCTATAGATCTGTTGTGTGGCAACTATATTCACTCACTGAGCAATGAGTATCTCAAGAGGCTTCAGTGTGAATAAACCCTGTGTATAATTATGCTGGTCTAGCAGAATAACTAGACTGAGACGTAAACAACCCTGAAATAACCATGGTGATGATGAGTTCATAATCCATTCAGAGAGAATGGAACTGGGATGCAGAGAGACGGACAATTCACCAAAGAAAGAATCAAACGGTTCTATATGCCTGTTGTCTAACCCCTTTACCTCCCGTATGTCTAGTTCTGAACTGTCTGTCCAATTTATGCCTGTTGTCTAACCCCTTTACCTCCCTTATGTCTAGTTCTGAAGTGTCTGTCCAATTTAAGGGCTTTATTGGCATGGGAAACATATGTTTGCCAAAGCAAGTGAAATGGATTATAAAATAAAAAGTAACAGTAAACATTACACTTACAGAATTTCCAAAAGAATAAAAACATTTCAAGTGTGTGTGTGTATGTATGTGTGTGTATATATATATATATATATATATATATATATATATATATATATATATATATATATATATATATATATATATATATATATATATATATATATATATATATATATATATATATTATATATATATATTATATATATATATATATATATATATATTATATATATATATATATTATATATATATATATATATATATATTATATATATATATTATATATATATATATATATATATATATATTATATATATTATATATATATATATATATATAATATATATAATATATATATATATATCCGTGTTGTAATGATGTGCAAATAGTTAAAGTACGAAGGGGAAAATAAATATAGGTTATATTTACAATGGTGTTTGTTCTTCACTGGTTGCCTTTCACTCTTGTGGCAACAGGTCACACATCTTGCTGCTGTGATTGGACACTGTGGTATTTCCCCCAATAGATATGGGAGTCTGTCTTTCTCTCTCTGACCACTAACCCGCCTCCTGTGTTGTCGTTTCAGATCCTGAGGATTACCAACCGCCCATATGGAAGTCTTACTGTAAGTGTCTGAAGTACTGTTTATCCACTGTAAAGTCTTGGTTGTCCACCAGGAATGTGGAACGCTAGAAGCCTAGTCATCATGGCCGCCAGGCTGCTGCATGTCACTACAAAGGACTCTTATATGTGATCATATAAGGATATTAAAGCAGAAATACTCCTCTGTTACAGTTAGTGTGTACAGTAAGGCTTCTTGGGACGCGCCATGCCTCAGCACAGCTTCCTGTTACTTCTCTCTCCTCTCCAGTCTTCTAACACTGGCTGAGAGATATTTTTAGAGCTCACCAGTGGAGGCTGCTGAGGGGAGGACGGCTCTTAATAATGTCTGGAATGGAATGGTGTCCTACACAACCATGTTCATGATTCCATTCACTCCATTCCAGCCATTATTATGAGCCGTTCTCCCCTCAGCAGCCTCAACTGGAGCTCACTATGTCTTCATGTCCGTGGAAGACGACCCGTGTGTGTCCGTGGAAGACGACCCGTGTGTGTCCGTGGAAGACGACCTGTGTGTGTCCGTGGAAGACGACCTGTGTGTGTCCGTGGAAGACGACCCGTGTGTGTGTGTCCGTGGAAGACGACCCGTGTGTGTCCGTGGAAGACGGCCAGGTCTTGCTGGTTGTTGTGAGTTGTCCTGATTAAAACAGACTCAGTCAGGAGTCTGCCTCCTCCCGCATGGAAAGTCTGTTGTGGGGAAGATTCAGTACAGAGACTTAACCTGTTACACTACTCCCAATGCTGTGTTACATTACAACGAGGAAACGGCACTACTCCCAATGCTGTTACATTACAACGAGGAAACGGCACTACTCCCAATGCTGTTACATTACAACGAGGAAACGGCACTACTCCCAATGCTGTTACATTACAACGAGGAAACGGCACTACTCCCAATGCTGTTACATTACAACGAGGAAACGGCACTACTCCCAATGCTGTTACATTACAACGAGGAAACGGCACTACTCCAATGCTGTTACATTACAATGAGGAAACGGCACTACTCCAATGCTGTTACATTACAACGAGGAAACGGCACTACTCCAATGCTGTTACATTACAATGAGGAAACGGCACTACTCCCAATGCTGTTACATTACAATGAGGAAACGGCACTACTCCCAATGCTGTTACATTACAACGAGGAAACGGCACTACTCCCAATGCTGTTACATTACAACGAGGAAACGGCACTACTCCCAATGCTGTGTTACATTACAACGAGGAAACGGCACTACTCCCAATGCTGTGTTACATTACAACGAGGAAACGGCACTACTCCCAATGCTGTGTTACATTTTTACATTACAACGAGGAAACGGCACTACTCCCAATGCTGTGTTACATTACAATGAGGAAACGGCACTACTCCCAATGCTGTGTTACATTACAACGAGGAAACGGCACTACTCCCAATGCTGTGTTACATTACAACGAGGAAACGGCACTACTCCCAATGCTGTGTTACATTACAACGAGGAAACGGCACTACTCCCAATGCTGTGTTACATTACAACGAGGAAGACGAAGACACTGTCTGTCTCTTCTAATCTTGTTTCGTTCAACATTCTTAGGATGCGTCCTCAAGTGGCACCCTGTTCCCTATTTAATGCATTACTTTTGCACCAAAAATGTAAACCTGTATAATTTTGTGTACTTCACCAATAATTCTGTTATAAAAAAGTAGTGCACAATGTATGGAGTAGGGTGCCACTTGGTACACACACTTAGTGTCATGCACATTCTTATTGCATCACATGAGTATAGTATAATCTGTGTCTACAGTAAAGCCCTTAGAATAGGTACATTACAGACCATAGGTCTAGTGTCCCCAGCTCAGCTGTGATATATTATACTGTGGCAGTCTTAACCGTAGATGGGATTTAATCTCGCTCGCTACATGGTTTTTTCTCCATTCCATTTTCAACAGTTGCACTGATTTACACCGAGCACTCAGTCTTTTAAGTACACTTCATCCATGATGGCAGCTTGGCTCAGTGCTGCTGCTGCATATGTTACTGCGCTACTCTGACTGCGTCCCAAATTAAAGCCTATTTACTGTAGTACTTAGTGCACTACATTTGACCAGAACCATGTAGGGGAATAGGGTGACTTTGGGGATGCATACTGTCTCCCCATTGTGTCCCAGTACTGAGATTTAATAGTCACTGTTCGTATCCTGCACTAAGGCCCTAGACTAAAGTTATGTCCCAAATGGCACCCTATTCTCTATATAGTACACTATGGGTCCTGATCTAAAGTACTGCACTACCTAGGGAATTGGGTGCCATTTGGGATGTATCCCTCTGTAATATTCATTGACATTCACACAGAGGGTTTGGTGATGTATGGGACCTGTCATATAAACCACTGAGAGACATTAGCCCGTGGATATCTTCGACTTCGCTAACAGCTCCTGGTGTTCCTACTGTTCCTTGTTGACTTTGCTCTGAGTTCGGCTAAAAGTGAGCCAGCCATCTTTGAATCATACTGTCAGTGGCCATACAGAGACTGTATGCTGCATGTCCAATATTAGAGCAACTATAACCTTTTTAACTTTCTAACGGACAGTTTTAACTCCTCCGAATCTAGTGCCCCTTCCAAGTCTGCTGGGACCACTGCACACAAACATGTTCCATGGTTAAAAATAGTGTTGTACATGTAGCATGTGACGGTGAGCTGCAAGAGGAGTGCATTGGGGCGTTATTAATAATTGTGTAACTCAAATAAATGATTAGACATCTGCTTGAACATATATGGCAAGGCCAGTAACTTGTCAGGTGGATGGATTATCTTGGCAAAGGAGGAATGCTCACTCACAGGGATGTGAACAAATTTGTGCACAAAATCTTTGAAAAATAATCCGGACCGGCCTGGTAGTTGTGGAGTGAAAATGGGACTTACAGGAGATGAATACATTGTGGATGGCTGGACTGTAGTGGGACTGTAGTGGGACTGTAGTGGGACTGTAGTGGGACTGTATGTCCAGCTGATGACCCCATACAGTGTTGAATGAAGACGTTACTGAACTTTATTGTCCCATAGAGAAATAATGCATGAATTAGTGTCTGTGTGTGTGTGAAGCGGTCTACGTAAACGGAGCTGAAGGAGGTCTGTTTGTGTTGCTGTCGACGCGAAACGGACCACCGTTGGCTCAGTTTCCGTAGACTGTGTTGCGTCCTTAAGGCTGTGTAACTCTCGAAGCGTACATATCGTGGCCTCAGCAGTGCAGCCATTCTAATACTGAATACGATGCTTTTTACTTGACAGTCCATGTTTGTCTCTAACAGTGTACCGGCTCCAGCAGGAAGCTCCTCGGCCCAAGAGGATGACCTGCCCTCAGGAGGTCAGCACTGCACCTCTTTAAAGATTATAAGCTTACACCATATAGACTACAGTACTTTGTGATAGGATGCCTGATCTGTTGTGATAATGTAAAGAACATTCTGATAAGAAAACGACAATGTGGTAAATGGTTAGTTTATCTCTAATCTGGTACTGAATGGTAAAGAGGTCCGGCAATTGGCAGAATGAAAGAGGGAGAGTCACACAGAGCAAACTAGAATGCTATTTGGCCCTAAACGGAGAGTACAGTGGCAGAATACCTGACCTGGATCTCAACAGAAGACAGGCTATGTGCTCACTGCCCACAAAATGAGGTGGAAACTGAGCTGCACTTCTTAACCTCCTGCCAAATGTATGACCATATTAGAGTGACACATTTCCCTCCGATTACACAAACTCACAAAGAATTTGAAAACAAATCCAATTTTGATAAACTCCCATATCTACTGGGTGAAATGCCACAGTGTGCATCACAGCAGCAAGATGTGTGACCTGTTGCCACAAGAAAAGGGCAACCAGTGTAGAACAAACACTATTGTAAATGCAACCTATATTTATTTCCCTTTTGGACATTAACTATTTGCACATCATTACAACACTGTGTGTGTGTATATATATATATATATACTTAATATACCATTTGAATTTTTTAAATTAAAAAACAACTTGAGTGTAATGTTTACTGTACGTTAGTTTTTCACTTTCACTTCATTTTTGCTTTGGCAATGTGAACATATGTTTCCCATGCCAATAAAGCTCCTTAAATTAAATGGAATTGGCGGAGACACAGACGGGCAGAGAGAGACAGACAGAAAGCAATAAATATCTGTTCCCCAACAGAGACAGACATCCTTTATGAAACATGTATCCTTCTTGGCCAAGCCATTGAAGTGACCTTTCAACTGTCTGTCTGTCAGCCAATGTATCTTTTCTCTTTCCTCTGGATTTACAGATGGAGACCAGACCCAAATATTACGGCAGAGAGTGAGTAGTGAGACTGACTTTGTGATTTTCATCCATGTTCTAATACAGCTGCTGGGGAGACTGGCTCTAGCTGTGTGATTTATCATTAACGTCAAGCTCTGGACCATGGAGATAATTGAGTGTTAAATCCAGAGGGACATAGACAAGGCCACCGCATTGACCGGAGACTTGTGGTCGGCATTGACCGGAGACTTGTGGTCGGCATTGACCGGAGACTTGTGGTCGGCATTGACGGGAGACTTGAGAGAGGCATTGACGGGAGACTTGAGGGAGGCATTGACGGGAGACTTGAGGGAGGCATTGACGGGAGACTTGAGGGAGGCATTGACGGGAGACTTGAGGGAGGCATTGACGGGAGACTTGAGGGAGGCATTGACGGGAGACTTGAGGGAGGCATTGACGGGAGACTTGAGGGAGGCATTGACGGGAGACTTGAGGGAGGCATTGACGGGAGACTTGAGGGAGGCATTGACGGGAGACTTGAGGGAGGCATTGACGGGAGACTTGAGGTCGGCATTGACGGGAGACTTGAGGTCGGCATTGACGGGAGACTTGTGGTCGGCATTGACGGGAGACTTGTGGTCGGCATTGACGGGAGACTTGTGGTCGGCATTGACGGGAGACTTGTGGTCGGCATTGACGGGAGACTTGTGGTCGGCATTGACGGGAGACTTGTGGTCGGCATTGACGGGAGACTTGTGGTCGGCATTGACGGGAGACTTGTGGTCGGCATTGACGGGAGACTTGTGGTCGGCATTGACGGGAGACTTGTGGTCGGCATTGACGGGAGACTTGTGGTCGGCATTGACGGGAGACTTGTGGTCGGCATTGACGGGAGACTTGTGGTCGGCATTGACGGGAGACTTGTGGTCGGCATTGACGGGAGACTTGAGGGAGGCATTGACGGGAGACTTGAGGGAGGCATTGACGGGAGACTTGAGGGAGGCATTGACGGGAGGCATTGACGGGAGACTTGTGGCTCTCTCAAGGTTCCATGGCATGCTATCCAGAGAGTCTGCAGATGAGCTGCTGGGAGGAGCAGAGGGGGCTTACCTTGTCAGAGAGAGCCAGAGACAGCCAGGGACACACACCTTGGCCTTAAGGTACTGTACACAGTACACACACATTTACTTACTAAACGCTCTCCCCACCCACCCACTCGCTCTACCTCTCTCCCCAGGTTTGGGCACCAGACCCTGAACTACAGACTGTTCTATGACGGGAAGCACTTTGTGGGGGAGAAGCGCTTTGAGACGGTCCATGACCTGGTGACGGATGGCCTCATCACCCTGTACATCGAGACCAAGGCAGCAGAGTACATCGCCAAGATGACCACCAACCCCATCTATGAACACCTGGGCTACACATCCCTGCTGAAGGACAAGATGGGGCACCGGCTGTGCCGGAGACGCACTGAACCCCATAGGGTTACCTTCCAGAGAGAGGACAGGAAGGTGAGGTACATCGCTTTGACATTCTTTAGGTAACAAAGTGCTGTGAAAAGTTACTTTGGTGATGACATTGGTGGGGGTGGTGACATTGGGGGTGGTGACATTGGGGGTGAGGATGGTGACATTGGGGGTGAGGATGGTGACATTGGGGATGGTGGGTGTGGTGGTGACATTGGGGAAGGGGATGGTGACATTGGGGATGGTGGGGGTGGTGACATTGGGGGTGGTGACATTGGGGATGGTGGCATTGGGGGTGGGGTATGGTGGCATTGGGGGTGGGGATGGTGACATTGGGGATGATGGGGGTGGTGACATTGGGGATGATGGGGGTGGTGACATTGGGGATGGTGGGGGTGGTGGTGACATTGGGGATGGTGGGGGTGGTGGTGACCTTGGGGATGGTGGGGGTGGTGACATTGGGGATGGTGGGGGTGGTGACATTGGTGGGGGTGGTGACATTGGGGATGGTGGAGGTGACATTGGGGATGGTGGTGGTGGCGACATTGGGGAAGGTGGTGGTGACATTGGGGATGATGGGGGTGGTGACATTGGGGAAGGTGGCGGTGGTGACATTGGGGATGGTGACATTGGGGAAGGTGGTGGTGGTGACATTTGGGATGATGGGGATGGTGACATTGGGGAAGGTGGGGATGGTGACATTGGGGATGGTGGGGGTGATGACATTGGGGATGGTGGGGGTGGTGACATTGGGGATGATGACATTGGGGTGGTGGGGTGGTGACATGGGGGTGGTGACATTGGGGGTGGTTGTGGTGACATTGGGGACGGTGATTCTCTCCCATAGCACCAGATTAACTATGTATTAACATGCTACATCTACTACTGTTGTGTTTCCTGACTATAGTTGTGACCTTAGGAACAACTCTGGGCCTTAGCTATGGACTGTAACGGACCAGAGTTTTTCCTGGTCACGCCACATGGTCTGGAAAAACTCCTGTCCCTAAAACATGTTCATTACCTTCTACTCTATCAGCATCTGCAGTAAGGATGGAGTTTTTCATTATGTAACTGTTTTCTCATGAGAAAGAGGCATTTATTGTCTCTGCAGGGGGGTGTTTCCTTCCTGACATCACCTCTCATTAAAGGTCATGAGGACCAACAGGACTGGGATGTTATTGTGTAACAGACAGACACTGTTCTAGGGCTATAGATGAATCACACATTTCACACCATTTGTTCTCATCAACTAACTGCTGAAGGATATTGACTGTCTGTGACTCATTATATTAGCCGATGTGAAATGCTTTCATTCTACTGTGACGTTCTAAGGTGTTGGCAATTCCCACATCTCACCACTAGGTGGCAACCGGACCAAGCCATAGCATATCAACAGCACATTTCACACTTAGCTGTGATTGGAAATGTTATTTTTCTTCAGTCTTTGACTGTTAAACATGGTAAAATCACAAAGCTTTTCTTTCATCCATGTTTGGTTGGGTGAAGTTGTCTTGACATTCTGCTCTGTTCCTCTCATACCAGCCACACACCCCTGGTGCTTCTTGGAATATTGAACAAATCATTTAGTTCTGATAAACAGTATCCCTCCCAAATGTCACTATATTTCCTATGTAGTGCACTACCTTTTCCCTGGTAAAAGTAATGCCCTATATGGGGAATAGGGTGCCATCTGGGACGCACATGGGTCTCCATCAGTCGTCTGACAGCAACAAGGCATTTCTGCCCGAGTCAGTAGCGTTGCAAGGCGTCCATTTCCTCTCCGCTCCTTTCCAACACCCACCAGCGCTGTGCTATTCATGTCACTGTCTGTCCACTAGAGTTAGAGTGAAGGGGACAGAGAGCCTTAAGCCCTTACTGCAGGAGGCAGCTCTATCCCTGCAGGAGGCTGCTCTATCCCTGCAGGAGGCAGCTCTATCCCTGCAGGAGGCAGCTCTATCCCTGCAGGAGGCAGCTCTATCCCCGCAGGAGGCAGCTCTATCCCTGCAGGAGGCAGCTCTATCCCTGCAGGAGGCAGCTCTATCCCTGCAGGAGGCAGCTCTATCCCTGCAGGGGGCAGCTCTATCCCTGCAGGGGGCAGCTCTATCCCTGCAGGGGGCAGCTCTATCCCTGCAGGGGGCAGCTCTATCCCTGCAGGGGGCAGCTCTATCCCCGCAGGGGGCAGCTCTATCCCCGCAGGGGGCAGCTCTATCCCCGCAGGGGGCAGCTCTATCCCCGCAGGGGGCAGCTCTATCCCTGCAGGGGGCAGCTCTATCCCTGCAGGCTCTTAACTTGGTCAGTAGTTCATGGACTCTGACGGATTCCAACACATTCGAGATGAATCCTTAACATAAAACTAAACCCCTCCAGGAGGAGTCTCATAGCATGGTCTGTGTTTCTGTCAGGAAACATACAGGACCTGATATACAGAAAGTACATGTGCTAGGGTATTTGGTCTGGTCAAGTACAGACTGTCTGACCTTGTATAGTATTTTTTTTTGGGGGGGGGGGGGTTACCAGCAGACATGTGAGTGGATATCTAGAGCATGTTTTGACACCAGACTGCCAGCCTATCAGTCAGTAATGTCAGAGTGTCTGTAAAAATGTGCTCGATCTGTCAAGCTTAGGTTATGTCCCAACTGGCACCCTATTCCCTATACAATGCTCTACTTTTGACCAGAGCCCTATGAGTCCTGATCAAAAGTAGAGCACTAAAGAGGTGCCATTTGGGATGCAGTCTTGGAAACCATGATGAGTTGGGCCAATGACAGGTCTCCTGATTTTAGGCTTTCAGTGTTGGACAAACACCTGCCAGTCTGTCATGTCCCAAAAAAAGCAGGAGGTCAAAGTGCAGTCCTCCTGTTTCCTCTCTATGTCCCAAATGACACCCTATTCCTTTTATGGTGCACTACCTTTGACCAGGGCCTATAGGGCTCTGGTCAAAAGTAATGTACTAAGTAGGGAATAGGTTGCCATTTGGGATGTAGCATATGTCCCTATGGAGTGGAGCCAGGCTTGTTCGAATGGCCTGTATATTTACTGACTTTAGTTAACACTGCACTATAATACTCTGTCCAGTATCAGTCTGTGTTTTCAGAGACACAGTAGCTATAGTAAACATGTTCCCTCACATACGGTCTTTACTCTCTCTTGTAAATCCTCATTCGTGTGTGTGTGTGTGTGTGTGTGTGTGTGTGTGTGTGTGTGTACATTCCTCCCGAAGGGGGGGAGGAGACTCACTCAACCTGTCTGGTGACCTGCTGTGTGTCAGCCTCCTCGGTTCACACGGCTCAATGTGTCTGTGTACTTGTGCTGGGAGTTGCCACAGTGGCCAAACTCCTGCCAGTTTCCTCCTATAACAGCTTCCCAAATGGCACCCTATACCCTCTGGTCCCTCAGGGCTTTGGTCAAAAGAAGTGCACTATGCAGGAAATGGGGAGCCGTTTGAGACCCATCACTGGTGTAATGTAACTGGTGCTGGAGGGGTGATGGAAGAAGGTGATCAATGCATTTCTAGTCTGTTCTGGTCCTAGTTCTATAATGTCAGGTTAGCCTGCTTGGATATTATTCTGAGGTTATAGTAGTTTGTTTTTGGAAGTTTAATGACCTCGTCCTTGAGCAACCTGTTAGTCTGTTGGAAACAACATGATCTATAAAGATGGCGTTGGGAAATAGAGCTACTACAATAAAGATTTTCTACAGTAGCTACATACTTTGTAAAAGGCAGAAGGCTGTCAACGTTGATCTGTCATACTTCCAGACACAGGCCTGTTTTAATTGGCACTGGAGGTTTTCCTTTCTGAATAGTAAAACAGACTTTATCACTGACTACATCCCCATTCACGTCTATGTTTGGATGAAATTGTATGAGATGTTGTGTTTTTGTTTGGATGGTTATCTGACCTTACAGAAAGAAAGACACTAGTGTTATTTTCTATTTTCCCATGATCCTCTGTTCTCCCCACTGTGTCTGCTCAGCTGCACCCACACAGTGAATAACAGAGCCTGGCTGCTGAAAAGAAACCAGGGCCTTTCTTAAATGGATTTTATTCTAAACTCTTCTCTGAGACAAGAAGCCATCTGCCTCGAGGGAAAAAGACCATAACCGTCACACACACACACACACACTCTCTCTCAATACGTACTGTATACCCCCTCTCTCGTCCTCTTCCCCCCCCTTTTTCTGTCATACATTTTTTCATCCGCCTGTCTCTCTCTTCCTCCAGATCCCTTACTCTTCTCTCTGCTCTGTCTAGTTTAGATCCTCCTCCCGGTCTTTGATAGGCTGTCTATCTGTGACAAACAGCTTCTCTTGTCCTGACTGATCCCTGTTCAGCCATTTTAAATGAAATGTATTAGATACATGCTTTGTAAACAACAGGTGTAGACAAACGGTGAAATACTTCCGGACTCTTCCCAAAAATGCAGAGAAATAAAAGATGAATAATAGAAAAGTAATAATAAATACACAATGAGTAATGATAACTTAGCTATATACACAAGGTACCAGTACTGAGTTGATGTGCAGGGGTACAAGCTAATTTTTGTATATATTTTTTTATTTCACCTTTTATTTAACCAGGTAGGCTAGTTGAGAACAAGTTCTCATTTGCAACTGTGACCTGGCCAAGATAAAGCAAAGCAGTTCGACACATACAACAACACAGAGTTACACATGGAATAAACAAACATACAGTCAATAATACAGTAGAAAAAGTCTATATACAGTGTGTGCAAATGAGGTAGGATAAGGGAGGTAAGGCAATAAATAGGCCATGGTGGCGAAGTAAATACAATATATCAGTTAAACACTGGAATGGTAGATGTGCAGAAGATGAATGTGCAAGTACAGATACTGGGGTGCAAAGGAGCAAGATAAATACAGTATGGGGATGAGGTCATTTGATATACTATTTACATATGGGCAATGTACAGATAGGCTATGTGCAGTGATCTGTGAGCTGCTCTGACAGCTGGTGCTTAAAGCTAGTGAGGGAGATATGAGTCTCCAGCTTCAGAGATTTTTGCAGTTCGTTCCAGTCATTGGCAGCAGAGAACTGGAAGGAAAGGCAGCCAAAGGAAAAATTGGCTTTGGGGATGACCAGTGAGATATACCTGCTGGAGCGCGTGCTACGGGTGGGTGCTGCTATGGTGACCAGTGAAATATACCTGCTGGAGCGCGTGCTACGGGTGGGTGCTGCTATGGTGACCAGTGAGATATACCTGCTGGAGCGCGTGCTACGGGTGGGTGCTGCTATGGTGACCAGTGAGATATACCTGCTGGAGCGCGTGCTACGGGTGGGTGCTGCTATGGTGACCAGTGAGATATACCTGCTGGAGCGCGTGCTACGGGTGGGTGCTGCTATGGTGACCAGTGAGATATACCTGCTGGAGCGCGTGCTACGGGTGGGTGCTGCTATGGTGACCAGTGAGATATACCTGCTGGAGCGCGTGCTACGGGTGGGTGCTGCTATGGTGACCAGTGAGCTAAGATAAGGCGGGGCTTTACCTAGCAGAGACTTGTACATAACCTGGAGCCAGAGGGTTTGGCGACTAGTATGAAGCGAGGGCCAGCCAACGAGAGTGTACAGGTCGCAGTGGTGGGTAGTGACAAATGGATGGCACTGTGATAGACTGCATCCAATTTGCTGAGTAGAGTGTTGGAATCTATTTTGTAAATTACATCGCCAAAGTTGAGGATTGGTAGGATAGTCCGTTTTACAAGGGTACGTTTGGCAGCATGAGTGAAGGATGCTTTGTTGCGAAATAGGAAGCTTCATTTTGGATTGGAGATGCTTCATGTGAGTCTGGAAGGAGAGTTTACAGTCTAACCAGACACCTAGGTATTTGTAGTTGTCCATATATTCTAAGTCAGAACCGTCCAGAGTAGTGATGCTGGACCGGCTATGTACATATAACTAGGAATAAAGTGACTAGGCAACAGGCTAGATAATAGACAGTAGCAGCAGCGTACAGTATGTGAGGAGTCTAAGTTAGTGGAAAAACAGTCAATGCAGATAGCCAAATAGCTACCTGGACTAACTATGTAATAGTCTCGAGGCTCCGGAGGTAGAAGCTGTTCAGGGTCCTGTTGGTTCCAGACTTGGTGCAGTGGTGCTGCTTGCCATGCGGTAGCAGAGTGAACAGTCTATGACTTGTGGGGCTGACAATTTTTATGGCCTTCTTCTGACACTGCCTGGTCTAGAGGTCCTGGATGGCAGGGAGTTTGGCCTCCGTGATGTGCTGTAGCGCCTTGCGGTCGGATACCAAGCAGTGACGCAACCAGTCATGCTCTCAATGGTGCAGCTGTAGACCTTTTTTGGGGTTCTGAGGCCCCATGCCAAATCTTTTCAACCTCCTAAGAGGGAAGAGGCATTGTCGTGCCTTCTTCACGACTGTGTTGGTGTGTGTGGACTATGATAGATCCTTAGTGATGTGGACACCGAGGAACTTGAAGCTCTTGACCCA
Organism: Oncorhynchus kisutch; assembly: GCF_002021735.2. Classification (NCBI taxonomy): domain Eukaryota; kingdom Metazoa; phylum Chordata; class Actinopteri; order Salmoniformes; family Salmonidae; genus Oncorhynchus; species Oncorhynchus kisutch. Next base: position 3,643,187 of record NW_022261979.1, on the reverse strand, counting down.
CTCCACTACAGCCCCATCGATGTGAATGGGGGCTGCTCTGCCCTTCGTTTCCTGAGGTCCATCATCGGCTCCTTGGCTGACGTTGAGGGAGAGGCTGTTTTCTTGCTACCACACTGCCAGGTCTCTCTGATCTCCTTATAGGCTGTCTCATCAGGATCAGTCCTACCATAGTGGTATCATCAGCAAACTTAATGATGGTGTTGTAGTCGTGCCTGGCCACAGGGAGTACAGGAGGGGAATATAAGTACGCACCTCTGAGGGGTCCCCGTGTTGAGGGTCAGTTTGGTGGATGTGTTGTTGCCTACCCTCACCACCTAGGGGCGGCCCGTCAGAAAGTCCAGGATCCAGTTGCAGTGGGAGGTGTTCAGTCCCAGGGTCCATAGCTTAGTGATGAGCTTGGAGGGCACTAAGGTGTTCCTCTTGTCCAGGTAGGAGAGGGCAGTGTGGAGCTGTTAGGGAGGTTTGTGAATTGGTGAGGGTCCAGGGTGTCTGGGATGATGCGAAGAGCGTCAGTGCCGGCATAGATCGAATCATACTAAGTTGACCATTTGCCTGTTTGATGGCTCGTCAGAGGTTGTAGCAGGATTTCTGTGTCCTGATTAGTGTCCCTCCCGCTAATTGAAAGCGGCAGCCCTAGCCTTTTCAGTGCGGATATTATCTGTAATCCATGACTTCTGGTTGGGATATGTACGTACGGGCACTGTGGGGACAACGTCGTTGATACACTTATTAATGAAGCCGGTGACTGATGAATCCCATAACACATTCCAGTCTATGGTAGTGAAACAGTCCTGTAGCTTAACAACCACTTCATCGGACCACTTCCTTATTGAGCACGTCATTGGTACTTCCTGTTTTTGAGGTTTTGCTTGTAAGCACGAATCATGAGGATAGGGTTATGGTTAGGGAGAGCTTTGTATGTGTTTGTGTGTGTGGAGTAAATGTTTTGTCTCATCTAGTTGCACAGTTGACATGCTGGTAGAAATGAGAAGACATTACTTCTGTAGCTACAGCACAACATGGTCCTCAGTCTACGTTACGGAAGTTTGGACGGTGTACAGGAGGCCCAAAGCCATATTTTTAAAACGGCTTCTATATCTATTACAACCTTTTTAAAGCTGCCTATCCTCTCATTTCAGCTGAAGTGCTTTTGTCTCTGAGCTGAGTGAACTTCAAGCATATATTTCTCTCTCCCTTAGGATCATTCCCTTCCTCAACTATTCTACCCTTCCAGCTCTTCATCATTCCAAAATCCTCTGTTCTAGTCTAATTCTGACATTCCCTCATTCTTTCTCTTCACAGATTAACTGCATTGCTGTCCCTAATTTCAACATTTAATTTCAGTAACCCTGAATGTCCACTAGTTTGAGTTGTCTACTTCCCATTTGATTGTATTGTTAATCAAGAGGAGCTGATGAGGCCCTCCTGGTGTTTTAGGATTGGATGTTTAGAAGGAGAGTCGCTCAAAATGTGTTGTAGTGCTGTAGATTTGGCAACAGCCCCCCCACTGAGTCAGGACATGGACATCATGAACTCTGCCTGGTACCTGACAGGGATTTGGCCACTTTGGGATTACACCTTGAGTGGGGATTACGGCCATAATCCCTGCCAATCCCAGTGGATGACCATGGTCGGGTGCTGTTCTGATGGGGGTTTTAAGAGCAGAGTGATTGGTGGGAGCAGGCTGGAGTCATAGCGGCTGTTTGTATGTAGTCTGGCTGCAGTCTAGGCAGGGAGAGGAAGACCACCAGTGGATTGTGAGGCATGAATGTCGAGATGTAGTTGACTAATCTGTTTCTACTGGACTGGAAGGAATCTAGGAGCATGTCGTGGCTCTTCTGGGTCAGAAGGATAGTGCCAGGACTCATGTTGTGTGGAGGGGACTTGGTTATGTAACTGTTGTTGGTGGGGGGGTTTGTTACTGTGGGCTACTGGCAGTTCAGTATCTCCAGTTGAGTGTGTATGTCCGGGAGGCAACGTGCTAATAGGTAGTGTGACATGGTTCTCTGTGTCTGTAGAGAGTTTGACAGCAGCCATTGATCCTGCTTTAGATTGCTGCTGAGCTGTACTGACAGCTCCCCCTCACCCCACACACACTCACTCTAACCCCACACACCCACCTAGCCCCTCCCCACCAACCAAGGGACTCTCCTCCTAGCCCCTCCCCACCAACCAAGGGACCCTCCCCCCGGACTTCTCTCTCTCCTATTGGGTGTGTGTGAATGAGAGCCATTGTGTGAGGCACACTCCTGCCCTGGGGGCCGCCCACTGCTGCTGGCTGCTCTCTGCTTCTTTTCCCTGGAGCTGGAGCTCAGAACAGATGCAGAGCCGCCCCCATCCTGACTGTCAGTCTGTACCCTCCTGGGTCCCAGCAGCAACAGGAAGAGGAGTAGGAGGAACAGAGGGAGGAGGAGGGGAGAGGAGCACAGCGGCCGTGTCCTCCTCGTTGGGCGGCTGCCGCCGGCGTCTGTTACCCAGTACTGGGCGCTACGTCCTCCAGCACACACCACACGGCTCACCAGAGGAGACCGAGGCTCTGTGGGAACCCGGACTAGGACCAGGACAGGGGGACACAGTCAGACACACGGCATCGGCCATGGAAGTGGAGGAAGGGAGCCGGGGTCTGGGAGGAGGGATAGGGCCAGGAGATGTAACGGTCCACAAGACCAAGAGAGGGGAGCGGAAGAGGCAGGAGCTACTGGCCTTTGCCCTGAGGGTCAAGTTGGGGAGCAGGAGAACGTTACTCTGGAAGCCTCTAAAACTGTTGGCTTCCTGTCCACAGATCACCACTTCTCCTCTGGTACGGCACAGCACCCTGAAAGACTGCCCCTCCGAGAAGCAGAGCTCCTATGACAAGATCCACAACTTCAAGGTGAGATGGTTTGTTTGATTGAACCCTTTTAAAGGAGGATGTAGTGAGGTACTGGGAGGGAGGGAGGGAAGGGGTGAGAGTCGACTGCTTTAGGACCTCTGTAGGAGATCTGCCTCTCTGTAGATTCTTTGTTCAAAGCTCTGTTCGAAGTTCTTTCACCTCAGGAAATGATTCCATTCCTACAGGCAGCTCTGCTTGTCCATGCAGGCTCTGGGAGATTAAGTTCTGTCAGGTTGATCTGAAACTTAAAAGTGACGTCCCTCAAAGTGACAAAGTAACCGATTTCAATGACTCTATCTCTCTAGTGAGCTGCCTACCTGCCACTAGACTGGCTACTGGTTAGGTATCATTATAACACAGAGACTGATGTTATTCATCATCATGTGCTTTCATGATGAAAGCTGTCTTGTGGGCACGTGCAGCTGTCAGCCATATGTCTAAATCTATCGACTTGCTTCATGGATATGGCATATGTTTTAACCCATTAACGGCTGTGAACATTGATTGGCTGAGATTTTCGAGCACTTTAACCTCTTTGTTTCATCTTGATTTTCAAAAACAGAAATACAGTTGATATATTGAATACAACAAATGATTTTGCGTGAGACCAACACAAACTTGGCAGTAAACCTAACCAGTATTTTTGACCTCTCGGCTTCATCAAATCTAAACATTTCAAACAGAAAACCAGAGAAAATTAACAATGACAAATGGTTTGATGAAGAAAGCAAAAACCTAAGAAAGAGATTGAGAAACCTATCCAACCAAAAACATAGAGACCCAGAACCTGAGCCTACGCCTTCACTATGGTGAATCACTAAAACCATACAGAAAGAACAGCACTTCAGAAATCAGCTCAATGTAATTGAAGAATCCATAGACTCTTAGAATACCCTAAACAAACAACAACACAGAGTTATCTATCAAATGAATGGGTAAATAACTTCTCTAGTCTTTATGGCCCTACAACAAAGAACAAACAGCAGAAACATGATCAAATACACATTTTAGAATCAACTATACAAGACTACCAGAACCCACTAGATTATCAAATGACATTGAATGAACTACAGGACAAAATACAAACCCTCCAACCAACACCTGTGGTGTTGGTGTCCTCAATGAGGCAGCCGAGGGTAGCCGAGTGGTTCGAGCGTTGGACTAGTAACCGGAAGGTTGCAAGTTCAAATCCCCGAGCTGACAAGGTACAAATCTGTTGTTCTGCCCCTACAGGCAGTTAACTCACTGTTCCTAGGCCGTCATTGAAAATAAGAATTTGTTCTTAACTGACTTGCCTAGTTAAATAAAGGTTAAATAAATAAATGAAATTGATCAAATATACAATCCACAAATTCCAATTGGCTATACTTAAACTCGGGTTAGGGAGGGTTTGGCAGGCAGGGATTGGTGCGGCTGGATTCCGGGTTGGATGTGCATTGTGTCAAGAAGCAGTGCGGCTTGGTTGGGTTGTGTTTTGGAGGACGCATGGCTCTTGACCTTCGCCTCTCCTGAGTCCGTACAGGAGTTGCAGCGATGAGACAAGACTGTAACTAATTGGATACCATAAAATTCGGGAGAAAAAGGGGTAAAAAATAAATAATTTAAGACTAAAATAATGGTGTTCCAATAAAGGTCCGGTTGCCAGGACCACAAATTCCATCTAGACACCGTTTCCCAAGAGCACACAAACTATAGGTACCTCGGCCTTAACATCAGTGCCACAGGTAACTTCCACAAAGCCTTCTATGCCACCAAAGGAAATAAAAATTCGACATACCAATTAGGATCTGGCTAAAAAGACTTAAATCAGTTATAGAACCCATTGCCCTTTGTGGTTGTGAGGTCTGGGGTCCGCTCACCAACCAAGAATTCACAAAATGGGACAAACACAAATATCCTCTGTGTACAATGTAAAACACCAAATAATGCAGGCAGAGCAGAATTAGGCCGATATCTGCTAATTATCAAAATCCAGAAAAGAGCCATTAAATTCTACAACCACCTAAAAGGAAGTGATTCCCAAACCGTCGATAACAAGCAAGCTGGTCCTGGGGCTCTGTTTGCAGAGCCCACAGAGCCCACAGAGCCCCAGGACAGCAACACAATTAGACTCAACCAAATCAGAAGAAAACAAAGACTTTTTTGATACATTGGAAAGAATGAACATAAACAACAGGGCAAACTAGAATGCTACTTGGCCCTAAACCGAGAGGACACAGTGGCAGAATACCTGACCACAGTAACTGACCCAAAATGTAGGAGATCTTTGACTATGTACAGACTCAGTGAGTATAGCCTTGCTATTGAGAAAGGCCGCCGTAGGCAGACATGGCTCTCAAGAGAAGACAGGCTATGTGCACACTGCCCACAAAATGAGGTGGTAACTGAGATGCACTTCCTAACCTCCTGCCCAATGTATGACCATATTAGAGAGACACATTTCCCTCAGATTACACAAACCCACAAAGAATTTGAAAAAAATCCAATTTTGATAAACTCTCATATCTATTGGGTGAAATACCAGTGTGCATCACAGCAGCAGTATTTGTGACCTGTTGCCACAATAAAAGGACAACCAGTGAAGTATAAATATAACCCATATTTCTGTTTATTTATTTTCCCTTTTGTACTTGACATTTTTGCACATAATATGACATTTGTATATGTCTTGTTTATTATTTTGGAACTTTTGTGACTGTAATGTTTACTGTTAATTTTAGTTTATTTCACTTTTGTTTATTATTTGGTTCACTTGCTTTGACAATGTTAACATATGTTTCCCATGCCAATAAAGCCCTTAAATTGAATTGAGAGAGAGAGAAAGCGATCTCTCCTCATGGGCACCTGAATACATTCCTGCCATTGTGTCTCAGGTTTCAGTGAGCCTGCAGGGTAGAATGGCCTCCTAACCTCCAGCTCTCCAGCCCAGTGTCTGGTCCCATTTCAGAACAACAAACCACCCGGCTGCTCAGCACCTGTCAAGAGCCCTTATCTGTACTGTTTTATCAATCTAACGTAACCTAATAACTCTTAAGTGAAGTGGTCGGTGCAGGCTTGCGTGTATGTGAACAGGTTTGCATGTATCCAGCAGCCCGGGCAGGAACAGATGCCAGACTGTTCGTAAATCCTTTTAATCTGACTTGTATACACAGTCACTCATTGGACTTGGGGTCCCTGCCTCCCTCCCACTGTAGACTGGGCTTGGGGTCCCTCCCTCCCACTGTAGACTGGGCTTGGGGTCCCTCCCACTCACTGTAGACTGGGCTTGGGGTCCCTCCCACTGTAGACTGGGCTTGGGGTCCCTCCCTCCCTTCCACTGTAGACCGGGACCAGAGACCAGGGCTGAGTTCCAAATGGCACCATATTCCCTAGATAGAGGACTAGTTTCACCAGGAAAAAGTAGTGCACTATATAAGGTATAGGGTGCCATTTGGGACCCAAACAAGTATTCTCTGCCTTACTGAAGAGACATTCCTCTGTCATTACTAAGCACAGTGTGAAGAGCTGTGGCACATCCAGGTAAACAAGTATCCCTCTATTTTGACATGGTGTAATATTTACTTCCCAAGCCAGAGCAGCCCATAGGACAGTAAGCCACGTCTGACCCAGAGCAGCCCATAGGACAGTAAGCCACGTCTGACCCAGAGCAGCCCGTAGGACAGTAAGCCACGTCTGACCCAGAGCAGCCCATAGGACAGTAAGCCACGTCTGACCCAGAGCAGCCCGTAGGACAGTAAGCCACGTCTGACCCAGAGCAGCCCATAGGACAGTAAGCCACGTCTGACCCAGAGCAGCCCGTAGGACAGTAAGCCACGTCTGACCCAGAGCAGCCCGTAGGACAGTAAGCCACGTCTGACCCAGAGCAGCCCGTAGGACAGTAAGCCACGTCTGACCCAGAGCAGCCCATAGGACAGTAAGCCACGTCTGACCCAGAGCAGCCCGTAGGACAGTAAGCCACGTCTGACCCAGAGCAGCCCGTAGGACAGTAAGCCACGTCTGACCCAGAGCAGCCCATAGGACAGTAAGCCACGTCTGACCCAGAGCAGCCCGTAGGACAGTAAGCCACGTCTGACCCAGAGCAGCCCATAGGACAGTAAGCCACGTCTGACCCAGAGCAGCCCGTAGGACAGTAAGCCACGTCTGACCCAGAGCAGCCCATAGGACAGTAAGCCACGTCCGACCCAGAGCAGCCCGTATGACAGTAAGCCACGTCTGACCCAGAGCAGCCCATAGGACAGTAAGCCACGTCTGACCCAGAGCAGCCCATAGGACAGTAAGCCACGTCTGACCTAGAGCAGCCCATATGACAGTAAGCCACGTCTGACCCAGAGCAGCCCATAGGACAGTAAGCCACGTCCGACCCAGAGCAGCCCATAGGACAGTAAGCCACGTCCGACCCAGAGCAGCCCATAGGACAGTAAGCCACGTCTGACCCAGAGCAGCCCATAGGACAGTAAGCCACGTCTGACCCAGAGCAGCCCGTAGGACAGTAAGCCACGTCCGACCCAGAGCAGCCCATAGGACAGTAAGCCACGTCTAAGCCACGTCTGACCTAGAGCAGCCCATATGACAGTAAGCCACGTCCGACCCAAAGCAGCCCATAGGACAGTAAGCCGCGTCTGACCCAGAGCAGCCCATAGGACAGGAGTCTGTTTCTGTAGTGCGAGGCAGCTTGATGTGTATGTACACCCCCTGGACAGGACGCTAATATTCTCTCCCCTATGAGAAACCATTGTGAAACCTCCATTTTGATCTAAGAAACAAAAGAGCTGATGAACGAATACAGAATGTGTAGTTTGGACGACAACATGATTCATTGTGTGTGAATCTCTGTCAGCCCATCTGACCTGCCCTGGGTCCCACTCACCTACAGTAACCATCTGACCTGCCCTGGGTCCCACTCACCTACAGTAACCATCTGACCTGCCCTGGGTCCTACTCACCAACAGTAACCATCTGACCTGCCCTGGGTCCTACTCACCTACAGTAACCATCTGACCTGCCCTGGGTCCTACTCACCTACAGTAACCATCTGACCTGCCCTGGGTCCTACTCACCTACAGTAACCATCTAACCTGACCTGGGTCCTACTCACCTACAGTAAACCATCTGACCTGCCCTGGGGCCAACTCACCTCCAGAAATACAATGAATGAAAAAATTCACAGATCTTGTGTGTTTGTCTGTTTGTGTATATGTGTGTGTGATTTTAGAGTTATAATGTTTGTTCAGTGAGGTATGTGTGATTTAGAGTTATGTTTGTTTACTGTGTGCGTGTGTGATTTAGAGTTATGTTTGTTCAGTGAGAGCGAGAAGGTGTGGCGTGTGTGTCTTCCAGACTCTAATCTATTGCTGTGTTGTCTCACCCTTTCATAGGTTCATACTTTCCGAGGGCCTCACTGGTGCGAGTATTGTGCCAACTTCATGTGGGGCCTCATAGCCCAAGGGGTCCACTGCTCAGGTACCCTCCTCTTCCATTCAGACATCCCAACACTGCTCACTGCTGACCTAGCTACCATCACCTTTCATGGGTACTTCATTACATTAGAGTACCATCCCAAATATCACCCTATTCCCTATGTAGTCCGCGTGTGTAGGGCTCATAGATCAGAACCCTAAAGTTTTACAGGGAATAGGATGCAATTTGGGATGAAAGCCTAAAGAAAATAACTCCAATCCCTGATCAGACCCTTGGAGTCCTGTTAACATCCCTGATCAGACCCTCGGAGTCCTGTTAACATCCCTGATCAGACCCTCGGAGTCCTGTTAACATCCCTGATCAGACCCTCGGAGTCCTGTTAACATGTTCAATAAATCATCCATGTAACCAGGCTTTGTCTCATTTTATCCCCCGTGTTTACCACAAATAAACAATGACTTCCAAGTTTTGATTTATTTAAAGAATTCACGTTTGATCAAATATCAATCAAATTGGACTGATCAGACGTCTCTGTCCGGTTGGGTTTCATGTCATGTGACTAATGTCGTGACTAATTGTAACACATGAGATATCAAACTTGAAATGCCTAATAATGTATTTATTTTTAAATGCTATGACAATAAAAAGGGTATTACAATATTACGTCTAAGCCTGGATCATGTCATGGAGTCATGTCATGTCATGTCATGGAGTCCAGGAAATGTGGTCTGTTCCATATAAATCAATGGTTGGATGAGGCCTGTGAAATGTGGTCTGTTCCATATAAGTCAATGGTTGGATGAGGCCTGTGAAATGTGGTCTGTTCCATATAAGTCAATGGTTGGATGAGCCCTGTGAAATGTGGTCTGTTCCATATAAGTCAATGGTTGGATGAGGCCTGTGAAATGTAGTAATTTAGCATTCCTCAGTGACACCTGGGACAAACCAGTTCGCCCTGCGACTATGGCTGTCAACTATTTATAAACAAGACAGACGCTCACAGAGAGCTTAGAAGGTGCATCAATGGGACACACCCAGTCAAGCAAGGACATCCAAATACTGTATCCACAAAACTGCAACAAGGCTGGCTGTGCTGGCTGGCTGGCTGTGCTGTCAAATCAAATTTTATTGGTCACATACACATGGTTAGCAGATGTGAGTGTAGCGAAATGCTTGTGCTTCTAGTTCTGACAGTGCAGCAATATCTAACATGGTAATCTAAAAATTCCACAACTACCTAATACACACATCTAAGTAAAATAATGGAATAAGAATATATAAATATATGGATGAGCAATGATAGTGGCATAGGCAAGATGCAATAGAATGTATAAAATACAGTATATGAGTAATGTTAACGAGGAATGCAAGATATGTAAACATTATTAAAGTGGCATTATTTGTGACTGGTGATCCATTTATTAAAGTGGCCAATGATTGAGTCTATGTAGGCAGCAGCCTCTGTGTTAGTGGCTATTTTAAAAGTCTGATGGCCTTGAGATAGAAGCTGTTTTTCAGTCTCTCGGTCCCAGCTTTGATGCACCTGTACTGACCTCGCCTTCTGGATGGTAGCAGGGTGAACAGGCAGTGGCTCGGGTGGTTGTCCTTGATGATCTTTTTGGCCTTCCTATGACATCAGGTGCTGTAGGTGTCCTGGAGGGCAGGTAGTTTGCCCCCGGTGATGCGAGGGGAAGAACGCACCACCCTTTGGAGAGCCTTGTGGTTGAGGAAGGTACAGTTGCTGTACCAGGCGGTGATACACCCGACAGGATGCTCTCAATTGTGCATCTGTAAAAGTTTGAAGGTTTTAGGTGACACGCCACATTTCTTCAGCCTCTTGAGGTTGAAGAGGCGCTGTTGTGCCTTCTTCACCACACTGTCTGTGTGGATGGACCATTTCAGCTTCTGTGATGTGTACACAGAGGAACATAACTTTCCACCTTCTCCACTGCTGTCCCATTGATGTGGATGTGCTCCCTCTGCTGTTTCCTGAAGTCCAAGATCATCTTCTTTGTTTTGTTGATGTTGAGTGAGAGGTTGTTTTCCTGACACCACACTCCGAGTGCCCTCACCTCCTCCTTGTAGGCTGTCTCGTCATTGTTGATAATCAAGCCTACTACTGTTGTGTGGTCTGCAAACTTGATGATTGAGTAGGAGGTGTGCATGGCCACGCAGTCATGGGTGAACAGGGAGTACAGGAGGGGGCTGAGCACGCACCCTTGTGGGGCCCCATTGTTGACGATCAGTGAAGTGGAGATGTTATTTCCTACCTTCACCACCTGGGGGTGGCCCATCAGGATGTCCAGGACCCAATTGCACAGGGTGGGGTTGAGACCCAGGGCCTCAAGCTTAATGATGAGCTTGGAGGGTACTATGGTGTTGAATGCTGAGCTATAGTCAATGAACAGCATTCTTACATAGGTAATCCTCTTGTCTAGATGGGATAGGGCAGTGTGATGGCGATTGCATCGTCTGTGGACCTATTGGGGCGGTAAGAACATTTGAAGTGGGTCTAGGGTGACAGTGGAGGTGATATGATCCTTGACTAGTCTCTCAGCACTTCATGATGACAAGTGAGTGCTACGGGGCAATAGTCATTTAGTTCAGTTACCTTTGTCTTCTTGGGTACTGGAACAACGGTGGCCATCTTGAATCATGTGGGGACAGCAGACTGGGATAAGGAGAGATGGAATATGTCCGTTAACACGCCAGCTGGTCTGCGCATGCTCTGAGGACGTGGCTAGGGATGCCGTCTGGGCTGGCAGCCTTGCGAGGGTTAACTTTTGAATGCCTTACTCACGTCGGCCACTGAGAAGGAGAGCCCACAGTCCTTGGTAGCAGGCCGTGTCTGTGGCACTGTATTATCCTCAAAGCGGTCAAAGAAGGTGTTTAGTTTGTCCGGAAGCAAGATGTTGGTGTCCGTGAGGTGGCTGTGGTTTTCCTTTTGTAGTCCGTGATTGTCTGTAGACCCTACCACATATATCTCTTGTCTGTGACTCCTGTGACTCCACTTTGTCTCTATACTGACATTTTGCTTGTTTGATTGCCTTGCGGAGGGAATAACTACACTGTTTGTATTTGGCCATATTCCCAGTCCCTTTTCCATGGTTAAATGTGGTGATTTGCGATTTCAGTTTTGTGCGAATGCCGCCGTCTATCCACAGTGTCTGGTTAGGGTAGGTTTTAATAGTCACAGTAGATACATCTCCTATACACTTTCTTAGAAATTCACTCGAATCAGCGTATATGTCCATATTACTCTCTGAGGCTACCCGGAACATGTCCCAGTCTGCGAGATCAAAACAATCCTGTCTGGCCATGCTGTCATGCTTTCTTGATCGCGTTGTAATGGAGATCCTTTTTAAGGAGTGGTTTTAACCCATTTCAGTGCTTCAGTACATGGGGAAAATATCACAATACTGTTCATATCATTCCAATCCTGAAGTTAAATTGAGTGAAAAGGGACACATGTAGCTGTCCTTGGCGCTTCCTGCCAGATAAAAGGATGTAATATTTAGGGTTGCAAAGCTACCGGTAAGTTACCATATTGTCCATGAGTTTCTAGTAGATAGACCATATGGTTGAAGAGAGAACAGCATAATAATGCAAAAAGCATCTAATCAACGATGGCATTTTCAATGAACTGTGACACTATTTACTATTAACTTTTGTCACAACTGCCACCAGTTTGGCACCAGTTTTCTTTCTTTTTACTATTTTCTACACTGTAGAATAATAGTGAAGACATCAAAACAATGAAATAACACATATGGAATCATGTAGTAACCAAAAAAAGTGCTAAATAAATCAGAAGGTATTTGAGATTCTTCAAAGTATCCACCCTTTGCCTTGATGACAGCTTTGCACACACGTGGCATTCTCTCAACCAGCTTCATGAGGTAGTCACCTGGAATGCATTTCAATTAACAGGTGTGCATTTCTTTCCTTAATGCATTTGAGCTATTCTGCTGTGACAAGGTATGGGTGGTATGCAGAAGATAGCCCTATTTGGTAAAAGACCAAGTCCATATTATGGGGAGAACTGCTCAAATAAGCAGAGAAAGACAGTCCATCAGGAACATTTTAAGTTTCTTCAAGTGCAGTCAAAAAAAACATCAAGCACTATGATGAAACTGGCTCTCATGAGGACCGCCACAGAAGACCCAGAGTTTTATTTTAATTTTACTAGGCAAGTCAGTTAAGAACAAATGACAGCCTAGGAACAGTGGGTTAACTGCCTGTTCAGGGGCAGAACGACAGATTTGTATCTTGTCGGCTCGGGGATTCGAACTTGCAACCTTTCGGTTACTAGTCCAACGCTCTAACCACTAGGCTACCTCTGCTGCAGACGATAACTAATGAACTTAACTGCACCTCAGATTGCAGCCCAAATAAATGCTTCACAGAGTTCAATGAACAGACAGACACATCTCAACATCAACTGTTCAGAAGAGACTGCGTGAATCAGGCTGAATTGCTGCAAAGTATCCACTACTAAAGGACACCAATAATAAGAAGAGACTTGTTTGGGCCAAGAAACACAAGCAATCACAGACTGGTGGAAATTAGACTGGTGGAAATCTGTCCTTTGGTCTGACGTGTCCAAATTTTAGATTTTGTCTTTGTGAGATGCAGAGTAGGTAAACTGATGATCTCTGCATGTGTGGTTAAATAAATCCCACCATGAAGCATGGAGGAGGAGGTGTGGGAGTGTTATTCTGGTGACACTGTCTGTGATTGATTTAGAATTCAAGGCACACTTAACCAGCGTGGCTACCACAGCATTCTGCAGCGATACTCCATCCCATCTGGTTTGTGCTTAGTGGAACTATCATTTGTCTTTCAACAGGACAACAACCCAAAACACACCTCCAGGCTGTGTAAGGGCTATTTGACCAAGAAGGAGAGTGATGGAGTGCTGCATCAGATGATCTTGCCTCCACAATCACCCGACCTCAACCCAATTGAGATGGTTTGGAATGAGTTGGACCGCAGAGTGAAGGAAACAAGTGCTTAGCACACGTGGAAACTCCTTCAAGACTGTTGGAAAAGCATTCCTCATGAAGCAGGTTGAGAGAATGCCAAGAGTGTTCAAAGCTGTCATCAAGGCAAAGGGTGGAAACATTTTGATTTATTTAACACTTTTTGGTTACTACATGATTCCATATGTATTTCATAGTTTGATGTCGTCACTATTATTCTACAATGTAGAAAATAGTACAACTAAAAACCTTGTAATGAGTACAGTAGGTGTGTCCAGACTTTAGACTGGTACTGTATGTCACACTGAAACCCTAATATGGTACCAATGGTATTCACTAAGTTGCTGGTTTATATTTAGGATCAACAGCGTTGTCATTCTGTTTGCGGCAGGGTAGCCTAGTGGTTAGAGCATTGGACTAGTAACCGGAAGGTTGCAAGTTCAAATCCCTGAGCTGACAAGGTACAAATCTGTCGTTCTGCCCCTGAACAAGGCAGTTAACCCACTGTTCCTAGGCCGTCATTGAAAATAAGAATTTGTTCTTAGCTGACTTGCCTAGTTAAATAAAGGTAAAATAAAAATTTCTTTATATATTTGTACAGGTAATAAGGACACACAGAGAGCTAGAGATAATTACAGATACCTGTGATAATCTGAAATACCCCAAAAGCACCACTAGATGTCTTGTGATAACTTGAAAGTTTCCAGTAAATGAACCACCCTTTGCAACCCTAGTATTTATGAACACCACCTAATGATTCTACTGATCAAAAATGTTGTATCCTAGTGAACTTGTTGAAATGTTTGTTGGCTGAAAAACAGATCAGACTGTATTTTTATAACGAGGCAAGCCAGTTTAGAACAATTTCTTATTTACAATGGCTGCCTATCGGGGAACAGTGGATTAACTGCCTTGTTCAGGGGCAGAACGACAGATTTTTTTTACCTTTGTCAGCTCAAGGATTCGTTCCAGCAACCTTTCGATTTCTGGCCCAACGCTCTAACCACTAGCCTACCTGCTTCCCTGTACTTCACTGGTGCAGTGAAGTATAGGGTTCAGACACACAATATAAATACATTACAGACATTTATAACTTAGCAAGACTGTAGCACAATTGAGGCTAGTTGACCAGTAGACAAGTAGGTTTGGAAAGTCCCTAAACTCTCTGCGATAGACACAGGGTTCTATTATGGCCTGGATACAATCCTGACATGGACTAACGTGGCTGTTTTTCTCTGTAGACAGATGGTTTGTTGTTCAGATATTAGCCATGCTTATAAGCCCCAGGCAAACACTGGTGTCATCAGACAGCCCTGTGCCCTATGGGAATCAGAAGAGACTTCTTTAGTACTTCCAGTCGTATCTGAAGCAGATCTCTAACACAGAGATACACAACTGATGACTGGCTTTCTATCCTCATTGTCTCTCTTTCTCCCTGTCATCTCTCTTTTCTCTCTTCCTCCCTATCCCCATCTCTCTCTCTGTGTTTCCTCTCTCTGTGTTTCCTCTCTCTGTGTTTCCTCTCTCTGTGTTTCCTCTCTCTGTGTTTCCTCTCTCTGTGTTTCCTCTCTCTGTGTTTCCTCTCTCTGTGTTTCCTCTCTCTCTCTCTCTCTCTCTCTCTCTCTATCTCTATCTATCTCTCTATCTATCTCTCTATCTATCTCTCTATCTATCTCTCTCTCTATCTCTCTCTCTATCTCTCTCTCTATCTCTCTCTCTATCTCTCTCTCTATCTCTCTCTCTATCTATCTCTCTCTCTATCTATCTCTCTCTCTATCTATCTCTCTATCTATCTATCTCTCTATCTATCTCTCTCTCTATCTCTCTCTCTCTATCTATCTCTCTCTATCTATCTCTCTCTCTATCTATCTCTCTCTCTATCTATCTCTCTATCTATCTATCTATCTCTCTATCTATCTCTCTCTCTATCTCTCTCTCTATCTATCTCTCTCTCTATCTATCTATCTCTCTCTCTATCTATCTCTCTCTATCTATCTCTCTCTCTCTCTATCTATCTCTCTCTCTATCTCTCTCTCTATCTCTCTCTCTATCTATCTTTTTCTGTCTGACAGTCTCTGTTTTTTCTCTATTTGTAATCTGTCTGTATCTGAGAATAAGGAACCCCAGTCAGCGGACCAGCAATAATGCTGGGTATTTCTTGGTAGTAACAACGCCACTATCAGTGATGAATGATTTAGCTGGATGTTCTTATTGAGTCAGGGAGACTCCCAAGTACAGTATGTTTACAGGCAGGCAGAGAAACCTCAACCTAGGTTACATTCCTGTGGCATCTCCCAGAGAGGCAGCTTGCTCTCTTCGTCACGGTGTGTGTGCAGGCCAGACCGGGACAGTGATGCCACACAAGAGAGGTGGTGCTCCGCTCTCTCACCCCCTGCTGTCCAAGACCCTCTGCTGTGACGTGGCCCACCATCTCCCAGAGAGGCAGCTCGCTCTCTTCGTCACGGTGTGTGTGCAGGCCAGACCGGGACAGTGATGCCACACAGAGAGGTGGTGTTCCACTCTCTCACCCCCAGCTGTCCAACACCCTCTGCTGTGACGTGGCCCACCATGGCATATTGAAGCAGCCTGGTCTTACCGTAGCTGGCTGGGCTTTCTCTCTGAGATTGGGATAATCCCTGTACTACTTGTTATCTCTAACCCCTCTGTAATGTGTTACATGTTGTTTTAGAAGAAGTTGACCATAATCATGTCAGATTATAAGAATGGAATAAATCTTTGTTTGTGTGTGTATTTTAACACTGACTAACCACCTCTCTGACCTGTGGTTTTCAGACTGTGGGCTGAACGTACACAAGCAGTGTTCCAAGCTGGTGCCCAGCGACTGTCAGCCAGACCTGCGCAGGATTAAGAAGGTGTTCAGCTGTGACCTCACTACCCTGGTCAAGGCCCACAACACCACACGGCCCATGGTGGTGGACATGTGTATCAAGGAGATAGAACTACGAGGTACCGTTTAGAATGTTTCTGTGACATTTAAGCCAGGTGCACCCTGCATGTTGTTAGCTAAACTGAAAGAATATTCAAATTTCAAGGTGAAAATGGATGTCTGTGATATGGTCTTGTGTGGCTCAGTTGGTAGAGAATGGGACTAGCAACTCCAGGGTTGTGGGTTCGATTCCCACGGGGGACCGGTACTTTAATGTATGCACCCACAACTGTAAGTTGCTCTGGATAAAAGCATCTGCTAAATTACTAAAATGTATTGGCTTTCTTGGACCAGGGTTAAGGAGGCTCCTAAATGAAGTGCTGTGTAAACCAATCTTTTAAATTAGCATCAAATTCAATCAATCAAATGTATTTATATATCAATTTTTACATCAGCAGATGTCACAAAGTGCTTATACAGAAACCCAGCATAAAACCCCAAACAGCAAGCAATGCAGATGTAGAAGCACGGTGGCTAGGAAAAACTCCCTAAAAAGGCAGGAACCTAGAGAGGAATGAGGCTCTGAGAGGTGGCCAGTCCTCTTTAGGCTGTTCCAGGTAGAGATTGCTACATTTAGTCAAAGAAAATTGTCCATTTGAACTGTGTTGAACTACTCTCAAAAGGGTTGTTGAACTACTCTCAAAAGGGTTGTTGAACTACTCTCAAAAGGGTTGTTGAACTACTCTCAAAAGGGTTGTTGAACTACTCTCAAAAGGGTTGTTGAACTACTCTCAAAAGGGTTGTTGAACTACTCTCAAAAGGGTTGTTGAACTACTCTCAAAGGGGTTATTGAACTACTCTCAAAAGGGTTATTTCAACTGGATGTGTTATTTCTAAAATACAGTGTATATAATAGACTTATTCAACATTTTAATCAAATTATGTAATTTCCCCAAAGTACTGTAATCTGCCTCGAGGCTCCATTGGTTGAAATAAAGGCCACCCTTGTTGAATAATTTTGTTGATCCAAAGAGCTTGTTGAGTTTATTTAGTAGAGACTGCATGGGGTGAAAGAGGGTACAGAGAGTAGAGATAACCGACTCTCTGTGTTGCTGCTTGCAGGTCTGCAGTCTGAGGGCCTCTACAGAGTGTCTGGCTTCTCAGAACACATTGAGGACGTGAGGCTCGCCTTTGACCGAGGTTTGGGTTAACTTAATTTCCTTTGCCTCAGAGCTTAGGTCTGGTTTAAGGTTATGAGACATGAAAGTCCATAGGTTGAAATGAAAAGCACATGAGCACAGGAAAGCCGTATCAGACTGCCGGATGTCGTTATGTGAGGTGTAAAGGGCAATTATGTTGCATTGTGGTAATTGTAGTGAATATACTGCAGTCTGGTCGGTACATAATGTGTCTGGTGTGTCATCTCTGCAGATGGCGAGAAGGCAGACATCAGTGCCAATGTGTACAACGACATCAACATCATCGCTGGAGCTCTGAAGCTCTATCTGAGAGACCTGCCCATTCCAGTCATCACATTCCACGTGTACTCCAAATTCATACAAGCTGCAAGTACGTACGCCCATACTTATTCCCACAATTAGCTCAATGCACCTTGGGTCTCCAGCGCAATGACTGACTGTGTACTGAGCTAAAGGCTAAGTACTAGCTTGGGGAGCTAAGGAAAATTTTCAGGTCTGTGGCACGGTTATTTATCAGGTGAATGTAACTAACAGTAGTACTTCCTCCTGGTAGAAATGCCCAACCCAGACACCAGACTGGAGGCCATCCATGAGGGACTGCTGCTGCTCCCACCAGCCCACTACGAGACCCTACGCTACCTGATGATGCATCTCAAGAAGTGATGAAACACACACTGCATCTGATCTTCATGGGGTTGAATCAGTGATGTAGTCTTACATACACATATGTTGTTTCTCACCTTTCTGACTAATATAATAATCATCTTTCTCACAGGGTCACCATGTTTGAAAAGGACAATTTCATGAATTCTGAGAACCTGGGGATTGTGTTTGGTCCGACGTTAATGCAGCCGCCTGAACAGAACGCCCTGGCCACTCTGAACGACATGAGGCATCAGAAACTCATCATACAGCTCCTGATAGAGCATGAAGACGTCTTGTTTTGAAGGACTGGAGCCCTGTCTGTTGCTGGGCAGGATGGGCTGGAGCCCTGTCTGTTGCTGGGCAGGATGGGCTGGAGCCCTGTCTGTTGCTGGGCAGGATGGGCTGGAGCCCTGTCTGTTGCTGGGCAGGATGGGCTGGAGCCCTGTCTGTTGCTGGGCAGGATGGGCTGGAGCCCTGTCTGTTGCTGGGCAGGATGGGCTGGAGCCCTGTCTGTTGCTGGGCAGGATGGGCTGGAGCCCTGTCTGTTGCTGGGCAGGATGGGCTGGAGCCCTGTCTGTTGCTGGGCAGGAATAGGATGTTTGATTTATTCCATACCAGAGGAATCTCAAGCCATCATGTCTGTCATCATATGAAATGTCAAAATTCCCAAATGTTTCTATTGTGGTCAGATTTGAGCTTCCATTACTTCTCTCCCATAAGCATGAGTGTTGGAGTTGAGTCTGTGGTACGTCAGTCAGACATCATGTCTTGTTACAGTAAGGTCAAAGGTTGTCACATCTTGCCATATTCTCCTTAAGAGGAACAAGGTACTGGATACGTCTCAAATGGCACCCTATTTTCATTACTTCTGAACAGGCCCCATAGGGCTCTGGTTAACAGTAGTGTACACTATATAGTGAGTAGGGTGCCATTTTAGAAAAAGCCATTGATTCCAACATTTCCACACACCTTTCATGGCGTCAAGTAGCCTAGCGGTAAGTGTTGGGCCAGTAATCGAAGGTTGCTGGTTTGAATACCCGAGCCGACAAGGTTAAAAATCAGTCAATGTGCCTTTGAGCAAGGCACTTAACCCTAATTTGCTCCAGGGTCGCTGTACTACCATGGCTGACCCTGTAAAACAACACATTTCACTGCCCCTTTCCAGTGTCTGTGACAATAAAAACGTTTGTTTTTATGTTTCCATAAATCCAGCATCATCACACTAACACATTCTTCTTGGTTGATGTCTGTCTGTATAGTGATTGTCTGCTCAAGTGTGTTCGTTGTGTGCTTCTTGGTCAATGAGTCTCATGACTCAGTAACTGTGTGATCCTGTAGGGTGAGATATGGATGGATGGTCTATGTATGAAGCACTGTGCTGATCAATTTATTTTGTGAAGATTTCTTTGTTTTCAGCATCATGTGCTTTTTTTCCCCCTGAAACTGATAGGTTGTCAAGGATCTGCGATGTGTTCCATTGTCAAAATACAACAAAACCCTAAAGGAATTGGTAAACAGAGTAGGTTAAACTTGTAAGGAAATGGTTAGAAACCTATTTTGAGTGGCACGGTTGAAGTTCCATCTGCGACTGTTTGCTGGTACTATAAAAATAGGCTGAGTTATAGTGTATGGTTTGGTTTGGGTGAAATGTGTGTGAGCCTAAATGTTTACAGAACTTTTGAATCAAACTTCTCATTCTTTTAAATTGACACATGGAATTAGTAAAGTAATTAATATAATATATATATTAATATTCATACTTTAGTGGAATACCATTGGGTAATATATGTATATACATATACACACACTGAACAAAAATATTAACGCAGCATACAACAATTTCAACAGAATTTACTGAGTTACAGTGCAAATAAGGAAATCAGTCGCAATAACTGAATTAGGCCCTTATCTATGGATTTCATAAGACTGGGTGGGCCTAAATCCTCCCAGGCCTACCCATGGGTGCTCCCCTGCCCAATCAGAATTAGTTTTTTTCCACACACAAGGGCTTTATTACAGACAGCTGTCCGGGTGGCTGGTCTCAGATGATCCCGCAGGTAAAGAAGCCGGATGTGGAGGTCCTGGGCTGGCGCGGTTACACGTGGTTGTGAGGCCAGTTGGACATACTGCCAAATTCTCTAAAATTATGCCTGCTTATGGTAGAGAAATGAACATTCAATTCTCTGGTGGACATTCCTGCAGTCAGCTTGCCAATTGCACGCTCCCTCAAAACCTGCGACATCTGTGGCATTGTGTTGTGACAAAACTGCACATTTTAGAGTGAACTTTTATAGTCCCCAGCACAAGGTGCACCTGTGTAATGATCATGCTGTTTAACCAGCTTCTTGATATGCCACACCTGTCTGGTGGTTGGATTACCCTGGCAAAGGAAAAATACTCACAGGGATGTAAATAAATGTGTGCACAACATTTTAGATAAATAAGCTTTTTGTCTGTATGGAACATTTCTGGGATCTTATTTCAGCTCATGAAACCAACACTTTACATGTTGCGTTTATATTTGTGTTCAGTAATAGCTACTCGTAGACTGCCAAACATCTAGTATGGGTAAGGACTAGACCTCGTAGTGTTCTGCCACTATTTGACACATACTAAAGTCAGGAAACATAAAGTGTAAATGTTCAGACTATAAAACTGCCTGGAGCAGCTATAGGTGTTGTGGAGCTCGCCTTCTCCAAATAACGTCATGGCGACAGAGTTTACACATTCTCTGTTTTCCATTATTGATAATAATTGAAATCCTTTCTACGAATCCATTTTATTAAAAGTATTTTTGTGATGGGTGCAATTAAGATTGTAATTGATCAAATGCTGATTTATTAAAAGGATGTAAAATGACATTTTGCTCAATCTTTTATGTGTACGTTTAGGATAGGCTACAATTCAATTGCTCAAAGCAATGTCTGCGTCATGGTGCAATGCAATCACAACACACACGTACTCTACCACACCTTCAATAGGACAACGATGGCTCAATAGCGCTGGTGCTGAAGAGAGCAACAATGGTGGACGCCCTGTACCTGAGGGTACACACATGGAGTGTGTCTCAAATGGCACCCTATTCCCTATATAGTGCACTACTTTTGAACAGGTTCCATAGGACTGTGGTCAACAGTAGTGCACTATGTAGGGAATAGGCTGCCAATTTGGGACTCAGGCATGATTAGTCACCCTGTTTCTAAATGTAAGGGTGTGGAGGACTTTGCATGTATTGTTTCTTCTGTGTGTCTAGTTCTCAGATACTGTGTTACTCTGGCTGTCAGGTCAGGTATTCTTCCTGCAGGCTTCCAGGGAGGTAACTTCTCTCCCAGTTTTACGTGCACCAATCAGGTGTGCATGGGTGGGGTTTTGTTTGTAGGCGATATAGACAGCTGTATTCCGATACCTGTAACATTTGTTGCCTTTCAGTGACAAGGAATACATCAGAAGTCAGTTATTTACAGTCGTTTTTCTACTTAAAACATTGGCCTTCGTGTAGATTCAAGCCTTGATTGGATGTTGTAAATTGAGTCTTCCAAGTGGATGCAGCTGTAGAGAAGGTCTGTGTGCGGGTCATGTTGTCCTCAGCCGAGGACTAACCTCACGTTGAACCCCCTTGGAGATACTAAAGGAGACACCAGAGGGCTGAAAACATACAGGTGAGTTGATGGCAGGTGTATGACATATGATCCACCATAGCTGACGTATAGCATGTTTACATGACAGCTGTATGAACATGACTTCCTATATGTTCTATTATTGATAGCATTTTTATGGCATGATTGATTCTTTTTTCTCAATACCAGTTTGTCTATATTGACATACACTAATGTATCTTGCAGGTGAAACTTAATGGTCCAGATATGGCAGCGCCTGTGAGATACCCTTGGTGGAGAGCATTTGTGACAAGGAAGAGTATTCCAACAACCCAAGAATCTGGTGAGACCCAACCTTCTGGGGAGAAGATGTCTCCTATCTCCTCCAAATCTACCCCGGACTTAAAGGGAAAGGAAACCTTTCCAGATGCAGAAACCTTTGACGATGCAGAGTTTGAGCCAATGTTCAATGAGAGAACTTGTAGACGGAATCTCAAAGTTTCACGTTCTGGCCGTTTTAAGGAGAACAGACGAGTACGGGGGACCATACCTGACAATAACAACTTCAGTGGAAGTGTTGCTGCGACTGCTGTTGCTAAGTAGTCCAGGCTACATCATGATCATTATACCTGCCAGACCGCACCTGTTATGGAGCATGGAGCATTGATGATGAAATATGAATATATTTTGAGGCATTTTTTAAAGATATAACTTTCATAATGTTCATCAATTGCGCATATCACCAGGTTAATATATTAGGTATAAAGGTTACAATATTACCACCTTCCTTCAGGAGAGTGTCCCCACACTTCTCTATACCAAGTCTCTCTCATGTGTACACGCCTCTCAAATGGGCTCACGGGCACCATCCCACTTCACTAGGTGTGGGTTAAGGTCTCCTACAATATCGATTTTCAAGTATGTTTTCATATTTCATACACACACAGCCTAAAGCACATGGTATCTAATGTTACAAATATATCCAGCCAGGGTCAATTACTTATTTTGACATTTGTTTAAATTGGTTTTTGTGTGTTTGTTTTCTTGACATGAAGGACTTGAGGTGGTTTGATATGAAGGACTTGAGGTGGTTTGATATGAAGGACTTGAGGTGGTTTGATATGAAGGACTTGAGGTGGTTTGATATGAAGGACTTGAGGTGGTTTGATATGAAGGACTTGAGGTGGTTTGATATGAAGGACTTGAGGTGGTTTGATATGAAGGACTTGAGGTGGTTTGATATGAAGGACTTGAGGTGGTTTGATATGAAGGACTTGAGGTGGTTTGATATGAAGGACTTGAGGTGGTTTGATATGAAGGACTTGAGGTGGTTTGATATGAAGGACTTGAGGTGGTTTGATATGAAGGACTTGAGGTGGTTTGATATGAAGGACTTGAGGTGGTTTGATATGAAGGACTTGAGGTGGTTTGATATGAAGGACTTGAGGTGGTTTGATATGAAGGACTTGAGGTGGTTTGATATGAAGGACTTGAGGTGGTTTGATATGAAGGACTTGAGGTGGTTTGATATGAAGGACTTGAGGTGGTTTGATATGAAGGACTTGAGGTGGTTTGATATGAAGGACTTGAGGTGGTTTGATATGAAGGACTTGAGGTGGTTTGATATGAAGGACTTGAGGTGGTTTGATATGAAGGACTTGAGGTGGTTTGATATGAAGGACTTGAGGTGGTTTGATATGAAGGACATGAGGTGGTTTGATATGAAGGACTTGAGGTGGTTTGATATGAAGGACTTGAGGTGGTTTGATATGAAGGACTTGAGGTGGTTTGATATGAAGGACTTGAGGTGGTTTGATATGAAGGACTTGAGGTGGTTTGATATGAAGGACTTGAGGTGGTTTGATATGAAGGACATGAGGTGGTTTGATATGAAGGACATGAGGTGGTTTGATATGAAGGACATGAGGTGGTTTGATATGAAGGACATGAGGTGGTTTGATATGAAGGACATGAGGTGGTTTGATATGAAGGACATGAGGTGGTTTGATATGAAGGACATGAGGTGGTTTGATAAAGGACTTGAGGTGGTTTGAGGTTATGGACTTGAGGTGGTTTGAGATTATGGACTTGAGGTGGTTTGATATGAAGGACGAGGTGGTTTGATATGAAGGACATGAGGTGGTTTGATATGAAGGACGAGGTGGTTTGATATGAAGGACATGAGGTGGTTTGATATGAAGGACGAGGTGGTTTGATATGAAGGACATGAGGTGGTTTGATATGAAGGACATGAGGTGGTTTGATATGAAGGACATGAGGTGGTTTGATAAAGGACTTGAGGTGGTTTGAGATTATGGACTTGAGGTGGTTTGATATGAAGGACGAGGTGGTTTGATATGAAGGACATGAGGTGGTTTGATATGAAGGACGAGGTGGTTTGATATGAAGGACATGAGGTGGTTTGATATGAAGGACATGAGGTGGTTTGATAAAGGACTTGAGGTGGTTTGAGATTATGGACTTGAGGTGGTTGATATGAAGGACGAGGTGGTTTGATATGAAGGACATGAGGTGGTTTGATATGAAGGACGAGGTGGTTTGATATGAAGGACGAGGTGGTTTGATATGAAGGACATGAGGTGGTTTGATATGAAGGACGAGGTGGTTTGATATGAAGGACATGAGGTGGTTTGATATGAAGGACATGAGGTGGTTTGATATGAAGGACGAGGTGGTTTGATATGAAGGACGAGGTGGTTTGATATGAAGGACGAGGTGGTTTGATATGAAGGACATGAGGTGGTTTGATATGAAGGACGAGGTGGTTTGATATGAAGGACGAGGTGGTTTGATATGAAGGACGAGGTGGTTTGATATGAAGGACGAGGTGGTTGATATGAAGGACATGAGGTGGTTTGATATGAAGGACGAGGTGGTTTGATATGAAGGACGAGGTGGTTTGATATGAAGGACGAGGTGGTTTGATATGAAGGACGAGGTGGTTTGATATGAAGGACGAGGTGGTTTGATATGAAGGACGAGGTGGTTTGATATGAAGGACGAGGTGGTTTGATATGAAGGACGAGGTGGTTTGATATGAAGGACGAGGTGGTTTGATATGAAGGACGAGGTGGTTTGATATGAAGGACGAGGTGGTTTGATATGAAGGACGAGGTGGTTTGATATGAAGGACGAGGTGGTTTGATATGAAGGACGAGGTGGTTTGATATGAAGGACGAGGTGGTTTGATATGAAGGACGAGGTGGTTTGATATGAAGGACGAGGTGGTTTGATATGAAGGACGAGGTGGTTTGATATGAAGGACGAGGTGGTTTGATATGAAGGACGAGGTGGTTTGATATGAAGGACGAGGTGGTTTGATATGAAGGACGAGGTGGTTTGATATGAAGGACGAGGTGGTTTGATATGAAGGACGAGGTGGTTTGATATGAAGGACAGTGGTTTTGATATGAAGGACGAGGTGGTTTGATATGAAGGAAGAGGTGGTTTGATATGAAGGACGAGGTGGTTTGATATGAAGGAAGAGGTGGTTTGATATAAAGGACGAGGTGGTTTGATATGAAGGAAGAGGTGGTTTGATATAAAGGACGAGGTGGTTTGATATGAAGGACGAGGTGGTTTGATATGAAGGACGAGGGTGGTTTGATAAAGGACGAGGTGGTTTGATATGAAGGACGAGGTGGTTTGATATGAAGGAAGAGGTGGTTTGATATGAAGGAAGAGGTGGTTTGATATGAAGGACGAGGTGGTTTGATATGAAGGACGAGGTGGTTTGATATGAAGGACGAGGTGGTTTGATATGAAGGACGAGGTGGTTTGATATGAAGGACGAGGTGGTTTGATATGAAGGACGAGGTGGTTTGATATAAAGGACGAGGTGGTTTGATATGAAGGACGAGGTGGTTTGATGAAGGACGAGGTGGTTTGATAAGGCCGAGGTGGTTTGATATGAAGGACGAGGTGGTTTGATATGAAGGACGAGGTGGTTTGATATAAAGGAAGAGGTGGTTTGATATAAGGAAGAGGTGGTTTGATATGAAGGACGAGGTGGTTTGATATGAAGGACGAGGTGGTTTTGATATGAAGGACGAGGGTGGTTTGATATGAAGGACGAGGTGGTTTGATATGAAGGACGAGGTGGTTTGATATGAAGGACGAGGTGGTTTGATATGAAGGAAGAGGTGTTTGATATGAAGGACGAGGTGGTTTGATATGAAGGACGAGGTGGTTTGATATGAAGGACGAGGTGGTTTGATATGAAGGACGAGGTGGTTTGATATGAAGGACGAGGTGGTTTGATATGAAGGACGAGGTGGTTTGATATGAAGGACGAGGTGGTTTGATATGAAGGACGAGGTGGTTTGATATGAAGGACGAGGTGGTTTGATATGAAGGACGAGGTGGTTTGATATGATATGAAGGACGAGGTGGTTTGATATGAAGGACGAGGTGGTTTGATAAAGGACGAGGTGGTTTGATATGAAGGACGAGGTGGTTTGATATGAAGGAAGAGGTGGTTTGATAAAGGACTCACATACAACCAACCTTTATTTAGATCATGTTGGATTACTCTGATTCTGTTCATACTGTACTAGGCTACCTAAGGTCTAGTATGCACTAATGCAGTGGTTCCTAACCATTTTTGGGTTACTGTACCACCAACTGAATTTTGCTCTGCCTAGAGTACCCACTCATGTGTATTTTACCAGTAAACCTATGGTCTCATGAGTCTTCTCAAGTACCCCTGTGGATAGACCAGGTGCCCCCAGGGGTCCTAATACGACTGGTTGGGAACCACTGCAGTAATGAACTCTTACAGAGGATGTGAATGAAGGATATGCCAGCATGTACATTAGCTAGTGTTCAGGAGATTGTAAGATTACATTTAGTTGTTTACATCACATAATACTTTAAATGTAAAAAAAAAACTAAAAAACATCTGTACTTTGTACTGCAATGTATGTACACACACACACACACACACACACACACACACACACACACACACACACACACACACACACACACACACTCAGGAGTTACATATGACGTTAATACACCTTTGTTACATATTTATTGTGGATAATATATTTACTATTTAGTCACGATCTCTAAATATTTGTTTTGAATGGACTATGCCTTCTGTCATCATTGTTACCAGTCTGCTAAAAGTTTACTTCAGAGATACAATATTGTAAATAAATGTGTAAATATGTTATTTGGTTTACTTTGTGTTTTATTTTCACTTAATAACATATGGTGAAGAAAGCTAAATACATCTAAAAGTCTAAATACATCTCAAATAAAATAAAATGTTATTTGTCGCATATACATATTTAGCAAATGTTATTGCGGGTATAACAAAATGCTTATGTTCCTAGTTCCAACAGTAATATCTAACAATACAAAACAATACACACATCTAAAAAGTAAAATAATGGAATTAAGAAATATATACATATTAGGATGGAAGTCTAAATACACCTAGAAGTCTAAATACACCTAGGTGTCTAAATACACCTAGGTGTCTAAATACACCTAGGTGTCTAAATACACCTAGAAGTCTAAATACACCTAGAAGTCTAAATACATCTAAAAGTCTAAATATATCTAGAAGTCTAAATACACCTAGAAGTCTAAAAGTCTGAATACATCTAGAAGTCTAAATACACCTAGAAGTCTAAATACACCTAGAAGTCTAAATACACCTAGAAGTCTAAATACATCTAGAAGTCTAAATACACCTAGAAGTCTAAATACACCTAGAAGTCTAAATACATCTAGAAGTCTAAATACAAATAGAAGTCTAAAAGTCTAAATACACCTAGAAGTCTAAATACACCTAGAAGTCTAAATACATCTAGAAGTCTAAATACACCTAGAAGTCTAAAAGTCTAAATACACCTAAAAGTCTAAATACACCTAGAAGTCTAAATACATCTAAAAGTCCAAATATATCTAAAAGTCTAAATATATCTAGAAGTCTAAATACACCTAGAAGTCTAAAAGTCTGAATACATCTAGAAGTCTAAATACACCTAGAAGTCTAAATACACCTAGAAGTCTAAATACACCTAGAAGTCTAAATACATCTTAAAGTCTAAATACATCTAGAAGTCTAAATACACCTAGAAGTCTAAATACACCTAGAAGTCTAAATACATCTAAAAGTCTAAATACATCTAGAAGTCTAAATACACCTAGAAGTCTAAAAGTCTAAATACATCTAGAAGTCTAAATACACCTAGAAGTCTAAATACACCTAGAAGTCTAAATACATCTAGAAGTCTAAATACACCTAGAAGTCTAAATACACCTAGAAGTCTAAATACATCTAGAAGTCTAAATACAAATAGAAGTCTAAAAGTCTAAATACACCTAGAAATCTAAATACACCTAGAAGTCTAAATACATCTAGAAGTCTAAATACATCTAAAAGTCTAAATACATCTAAAAGTCGAAATACATCTAGAAGTCTAAATACATCTAGAAGTCTAAATGCATCTAGATGTCTATACACATTTAGAATTTTCAAGATTCTGGTTTATTCTGGTTTCTAGAAGATCAATGGATGCATGACCTCGAACCACACAATAGATGTAGCCATTGTCATTGTTCTATTGCTAGGCCTCTGGGTGTGGTGAAATGTTTAGACAGCAGCTTCCCTGGGGCTGCTGGGGTTCTTTTTAAATCATACATTCTTGCCTTTTAGAGCACCATTATTAGACACAGAATTACCTTGGCTTATTACAATAAATGATTGATAGATCCGAATGACCAGTTCCTCCTTACTGGATACGAGGTAGCTACTGTAACTCATTATGGTTCATGTGAACGGCATGGATGCTAATGACAGTGCCAGGACCTGATCATGGTTGCTAATGACAGTGCCAGGACCTGATCATGGCTGTTAATGACAGTGCCAGGACCTGATCATGGTTGCTAATGACAGTGCCAGGACCTGATAATGGTTGCTAATGACAGTGCCAGGACCTTATAATGGTTGCTAATGACAGTGCTATGACCTGATAATGACAGTGCCGGGACCTGATAATGACAGTGCCGGGACTGGATAATGGCTGACTGACGACCTTAGTTAAGTGAAATGTACAGTATAAAGGAATGATCTGGTTCATTCTTTTTCAACTCAGATTCACGCAGAAGTACACACTGTATTCCCCGTTGCTCTATGTAATCTGCTTATTCACCCATGTTACAGATGGTGTGAAAAAGGGGGACAAATATTTGTGATGGAATAGCTTCTGTGAGCTTTTCACTTCAACTGTTCTCTCCAAGTAAGCAAAGGAGTTGTTCTGGACTTTGGGTATTGGTATGAAAACAGAAGAATTAGTGCCCTCTACTGTTCATCCTGTACTCTACTATCAGTGCCTCTCCCTTGAGGCATTGGTGGCACAGTTGCAACTTGGCCATGTTTGCCATGGGGTGGGGGGGTGGGGGGGGGGGGGAGTACATGACTCTCCTGAGAGATTTATGAAGAGGCATTTTATTTCAGTGGCTGACATATACAGATATTCTTATGAATACTGTATGATACTTTACAAACTGGTGACCCCATCATTCACCATCAGCCTTGTACTTGAACTAAAGACTTGAACTAAAGACTAACACAAAAATATGTATCTATACAGAAAATCATTGAAATGAATGTGAATAACTGTACATGGGTCACATTGGGTAGAAATGCAGTGGGTGGATTTAGTGTTCTCTATGATACGTCTTCAAGGCAGTTGGGGAGGCAGGTAGCCTAGTGGTTAGAGTGTTAGGCCAGTAACCGAAAGGTTGCTGGATCAAATCTATTGTTCTGCCCCTGAACAAGGCAGTTAACCCACTGTTCCCCGGTAGACCGTCATTGTAAATAAGAATTTGTTCAAGTCACTGACTTGCCTAGTTAAATAAAAAAATAAAACATAAAAAAATGGCATTTTCATGCCTGAAAAATACCCATATCACATAAATATAAAGCAGTAAATCCTGAGCGCTCCTCAGAACACTTTAATGGTACATTCATGACCGATTAACCAGTTCAAATGACATGTTAATAGGAGTAAAGGCTGGTTTATACCTGGGCTAACAACACAGACATTCGCTTGACCTACTGCAAACTCATTTCAGACTTCTACAGCTCATTATGTTTGTAGGTAGACTCTCTAGAAGATATGAATCAGTCCTGCACCATCGCCTCATGACGCGTATCATTAGCAGGGTAGCCATGTCTTTCAAACTCTTTCCTCCTTCACCTGTCACAGAGAGAACATAAAACCCTCACGTTAACAAACACCTCATCTCTGTAACCCAGAAGTAAAATAATCTGCCTACAGGAGATTAACAATCACTAGACCTGGGTTCAAATACTGGGCTTGATTGAGTTTATCCTGGTGTAACAGTATCACTGTAGCTTGCTTAACAGTATCACTTCCTTCCTTAGGTACCCTGTCCCTTACTGAGCTCGAACCAGGGATCCTCTGCCTTGCAAAAACATGAATCACATGTAGCTTGTGACTGGAGGGTCCACTAATCCCTGCCGTGTGTAGAGTCCTCTGATGCCTACATCTTGTTTGGAGAGCCTCCAGTCATCGTTTAGATCCATTTCCTGGAACGACTCATGGGACCTGGGACCGTTCCGAATCTCCATGATCTCAATGTCAAAGATCAACGTCCTCTCAGGGGGATTTTACCTGACAAAATACACGTGAGCAATATAACACGATGGCTGTTTCCCAAATGCCATCCTATTCCCTAGTGGACTTATTTCATCCAGAGCGCACTAGTCAAAAGTAAAGCATTGTCCCATTTGTGGTGCATCCGATGACATTGACCCTTGACACAAAAGAATCACCTAGCGAATTAAAGTAATTATGGATTTCAGTGCTTCAGGAGATCACACTAACGTTCACACTAATGATCAGGCTAACGTTCTGTAATTGGGTATGAAAGGTTAGGTAAGCACTAGGCTACTGGTAGTCATAGGTTAATACATGTGCAATACCTTTTCCCTCTTTGCCATAGGCCAGAGCTGGGGGGATAATGAGCTCCCTCCTCCCTCCTGGACACATGTTCTTCAGCCCCTTATCCCAACCCTTGATCACCTCTCAGATCCCCAGGGTGAACCACACTGGCTGCTTGTCCCTGTGGTTACGGCTGACAAGAGTCACACAGATCCATCAGTGTTCTTAATGAAAAATCAGTAACCACTAAATTAAAGGACTGTTTCACACCAGTGGCAGCTGGTGGGAGGAACAATGGGAGGATGGGCTCATTGTCATGGCTGGAAAGGAATTCATGGAACGGAGTCAAACATGTAGTTTCCATATACTTGATACTGTTAATTCCAGCCATTAAAATGAGCCCATCCTCCTATAGCTTCTCTCACCAGCCTCCTCTGGTTCACACGCAAAAACACAGTTCTGGCATGCACCATTTTTAGGATTGTATTAATGGTGGACTAATTGACAAAATACCATTTTTGATTGGACTGTCCCTTTAACCAAACGGTTACTCAGTAAAACAAACACATCGATTGTCAATGTCGACAAACATGCAGGTGTTATGGGAGTGTGATTAAGGGGATTCATTTGGTGGGCAAATGGTTTTTTTTTTGTGCCAACTTCAAGATCTCAATTCAACCCTTGAGTATGATGGACTGGTTGATCATTGGTTAGTAGACTAAGATTGCAGCAACAGGCAACGGAACCTTGTCCAATCAACAGAGCATTTTATATCGGTTTCAACAAGTCACCTGGAATGAAACATGGTGCCATTGCTCTCCAGAAATCCCTCAAAGTGCACAAGAAGTATGTCTCCATATTTCGACTTCTGAAAGCAGGCAAAGGGTTTATGCAAAACCTCAATTTTCACCACTGGTTCGGGTAGTTTAGCGCCATTCATAGAAATATAAAAAGCACGAAAAAAATTTGCAAAAATATAAAAGTAACATTTCAGTGGTTTCTGGTTGGATAGATAGATTAATCACACCAGAGTACACAACTAGGCCTGACTAACAGGTGTGCAACAAACTTGCATGGAGTCTAGCCCAATTGATAGCTACGTGGCAGTCAAACTGAGAGAGGTACTTGCAAAATGTTTCCCTTATTCACTTGTGAGACCACCTTTTTTTGCGATTGGAGAGAATTTTTGGAAGCCGCACCCAATTTCTAAATAGTTTCTGTTCATTGGAGGACATACATAGTTCCTCCCACATTGTTACGTCCACAGGGCCTAAAACCCAAATCCTTTGACGTCACAGAACTGGGCGGGATCTCACGCGATCACATGGAACCCCATTCATGTATGATTTACGTACTTTTCTGTCGTATCCAAATGAAACGGGTCCTTTATTTCCGAAAATCTTACTTGGGAATGAAATTGAGTCTCCAGGATCAGCTGTGGCCGGCGTCTTGTTCTAATAAACAAGTAATGAACCTCAGAAACAGATGAAGAATGGAGGGAATCCTATTCAAGTGGACAAATTACATAAGTGGTAAGAAGAAACTAAGCAGCTAACTGAGCTTCTGAATAAGTCAGCTTTGAATCAGATTGTTAGCTACCTAGCTAACAACTAGCTGGACAGGTAATCAGCCAGAAAAACAACATGATCTAACCTTAGCTAGCTAGTTAGCTAATTGTCATTGGATGGCACTGAGTCATATGTCTTGCTCTGTTAGCTAGATAGTTAGCAACTACAGGTTACAATGAATAGTAAATGTAAATAGTGGTCATAGTTATCAACATCCTTTTTTCCAGGTTGGCAGCCTCGCTGGTTTGTACTGGAAGGAGGGACTTTGTCCTACTATGACTCGCAAGAGGATTCCTGGAAAGGATGCAAGGGAAGCATCAAAATCTCAGTGTGTGAAATACAAGGTTGGTACTTGGTAGCTATTATTGGCTTGGTAAAGACACAGTGGCCTGTATTATGACAACATGCTAACTGTTGCGGTCCTTTGAACTAGATAGGCTACACCCCACTGAAGAGTCAATCTGAAGCTTAGTCTATATTGTTTTTGTCCCCAAAAACCCACTTCCTGTGTGCCTATATACATGTGACCCATGACCCAACATATAGTGCACTCTAGTGTACAAATTAAGTGGAATATACAAAGGCAGACAAACTATAGACAACATAACAACCACATATGATTTCCAAAATGTCTCTTACCCCAGTGGGTCCCAACCTGGGGTACTTGGCCTATCCACAGGAGTACTTGAGAAGACTCATGAGCCCATAGGCCTACTGGTAAATGGCACATGAGGGGGTACTCCAGGCAGAGCTAAATTCAGTTGGTGGTACAGTAACCAAAAAAGGTTGGGAACCACTGTCCTACACCCTTGAGTCTGCTGTTAACTGGGGTTTACCCACTTTCTGTCTTTCTCTCTCTTCCACCATCTCTCCCTACTAGTCCACTCCTCTGACTTCACACGGGTTGACCTGACCATCCCTGGAGAACAGTACTTCTACCTCCGAGCCATCAACGCAGCGGAGAGGCAGAAATGGCTGGTCGCATTGGGATCTGCAAAGGCCTGCCTCACAGACAACCGAACCAAGAGAGAGAAAGGTAAGGTGTTAGCTTTGGGTTACTCCAAACAAGTCTGACAACACAATAGCTTGACTGAAACACGATTTAATGTTGCTGTGTGGGTGTTTGGCTTGGTTTTACCTGTTGTAGCCTGGTGCCTGCCATGGACATGTAGGTCTACATGGGTGACCTGTTAAAAGCAACTGACTTCATGAAATGAATGTGTTTATATTCCTCAACTGGTGGCCCGAGGGAGGGACAAATAAAATCACCCAAGTTTTCTGAGCAAAAAAAACCCCCAAAACAATGTGTTTATTTGTTGGACGTGAGACTGTAAAATCTGTTCCCAAGTATTCCTGCATAAGAGATGTGATCGTATAATGGAAGCAAGGTTTGAAATGATTATGTTTTTGTCAAATATATTTTGGGGATTCTTGCGGTCAATTTTCAGTCTACAAATTATTTTTAATTATGTTCCGGCCCAGCTCAATAAAACAATTGTCCCGCTGCTGACTAGTTGATGATCTACAGCAAGTACGTGAGAACCTCCGCATCCCAAATGGCATCTATTCCCGTATAGTGCACTACTTGCCGATTGACCATGGTTAAAAGTAGTGCACTAAATAGGGAATAGGGTGTCATCTGGGACGTAACCAGTAAAATGAATTTCCAGGTGAACTAAAGCGAAGAGCAGTCTCAGTTAAAGCCAATCCTGTTCATTACAAGTTATAACAGGGAGATGCCTCCAGCACAGCAGCAGAGAAAATGTCTACCCGGCCTTCTCTGAGACTAAATCATAATCAGCAGACAGCTGCTCTGTAAACACCAGCCCAGAAGGCTTGTATGAAGTTAGAACAAAAGGCAGTGACTGTCAGCTTCTACAGGATCACAGTGTTTCAGACAACACAATAATAATCAGTGTGTTTAGTCCTTGTACCTCCAGTCTGGCGTCAATCACTATCAACAGATATGAGTTTAATCCGTAACATACAGCATCCAGTCTAGTGACCATCAACCCGAAAGTCACCAACTGGACATTGTGTATTATAGAGAGCCACCAACAGAACACTGGACATTGTGTATTATAGAGAGCCACCAACAGAACACTGGACATTGTGTATTATAGAGAGCCACCAACAGAACACTGGACATTGTGTATTATAGAGAGCCACCAACAGAACACTGGACATTGTGTATTATAGAGAGCCACCGACAGAACACTGGACATTGTGTATTATAGAGAGCCACCGACAGAACACTGGACATTGTGTATTATAGAGCGCCACCAACAGAACACTGGACATTGTGTATTATAGAGAGCCACCAACAGAACACTGGACATTGTGTATTATAGAGCGCCACCAACAGAACACTGGACATTGTGTATTATAGAGAGCCACCGACTGGACATTGTGTATTATAGAGAGCCACCAACAGAACACTGGACATTGTGTATTATAGAGAGCCACCAACAGAACACTGGACATTGTGTATTATAGAGAGCCACCGACAGAACACTGGACATTGTGTATTATAGAGAGGGAAATGTATGCAGAGAATATGATCTTTATTCATCTTAAATATTCACATAACACAACCAAGGATATTTTCATCGCGTCTCTCTCTCTCCCTCAGAGCACCAGGAGAACACAGAGGCTCTTAAGACCAAGATGTCAGAGTTGAGGCTGTACTGTGACCTTCTGCTCCAGCAAGTTAACCAGATCAAGGACAGTGAGGAGACTGAGGAGGTAAGACAGAGTGCGGGGTGAGTTTTCAATGGCCTATTTACTCTCTGTGCAACCAGAAAACCTTTTCTCACTGAGTTCAGTATGTATGCTCTGTTTGAATCGCCAGTGGATTATGTTGCTATGCAAATGGACAGTCACTTTTACAGCACAAACAAGGAATAAGCAATCTGCTTAGGAGTTGATGGTTGTGTATATGTGTGTCTGTTTCAGGCTGGGGAGAACCCTGGCACCATGGTGAAATCTACATGCACCACCTTCATCAAGACGTTGGAGGAGTGCATGCTGATCGCCAACCGCACCTTCAGCTCAGACCAGGCCACAAAAACCCCACCCGGGTCACCTCCCGTGGCAACCATCAAACCCCAGAAGGTACCTGCTTACACATAGAGATGCCAAAGGTTTTTTATAACTAAACCAAGATAGACCACAGCCCATCGTTTCAAATGAGAACAAATTAGTCATATTGGGCAGAACAAGCAAGGAGGTGGGCAGAGCCAAGCATGAACTAGCGAGATCCTATTGGCGCGTTCTAGCATTTCTTTGCATATTTGCGCCTACCCTGAAGTGAGCATGTGCAACAACTCAATTTGAATTTGCACTCAACAATTGTAAAACTTTGGGAAACGGTAAAGTCTACAAAACTTAGTCCACTCTGTTTGTAACATATTTTAGTTTTGGTAACAGAACTGTATTGCGATCAAATGTTTAATTGATGAGAAAATCAGCAGAATGTCGGCCAAAATCCATCTGGTTCCATCTTCACCCACTGCCGGCCACTGGGCTTCCTCTCACCACCATATTTGGTAGTGGCTTCCTCTCACCACCATATTTGGTAGTGCGTTTTGGAAACGTGTTTTATAAGTCTGAGAGAAGTGGAAAAAGTTTATTTAGTTGTTAGTTGTCACAAAATCTAAAGGCTCAACCTAGATTGGAGTCAATATCTTAAGTCGTTTTTATATTTTATATTTTATTTTACCCCCTTTTCGTGGTATCCAATGTTAGTAGTTACTATCTTGTCTTATCGCTACAACTCCCGTACGGGCTCAGGAGAGACGAAGGTCGAAAGCCGTGCGTCCTCCGAAACACAACCCAACCAAGTCGCACTGCTTCTTAACACAGCGCGCATCCAACCCGGAAGCCAGCCGCACCAATGTGTCGGAGGAAACATTAGGACTTAGGACTACCTTTTGATTTGACGGCCTCAGTTTGATGCAAGACGACCGTGATTCTACACATGAGCTTAGCCAGCCAACGTTTTCTCTTCATACTGCTCTGTCTTTGGCTAATGTGCAATTTTGTTGTTGTTCCACAGGTCAAACCTGTCAATCAATCAAATCAGGAAAAGTAGGTGGCTCTCTTTTCAGAAGTTTGGTTTGAAGCTAACTTTTTCCTCGCGGTCTCAACCTTTACACCAGCACTCCCTTATCTCCATCTTCCATGAATTGCTACATGTCCACTAACTGCATGAAACTACAGCATTAGATATGTATCCATGATAACTCTGTGGCCGGGATGTGGGGGGTTATTGTCTTGTTCTCCGGGATGTGGGGGGTTATTGTCTTGTTCTCTGGGATGTGGGGGGTTATTGTCTTGTTCTCCGGGATATGGGGGGTTATTATCTTGTTCTCCGGGATGTGGGGGGTTATTGTCTTGTTCTCCGGGATGTGGGGGGTTATTGTCTTGTTCTCTGGGATGTGGGGGGTTATTGTCTTGTTCTCCGGGATGTGGGGGGTTATTATCTTGTTCTCCGGGATGTGGGGGGTTATTGTCTTGTTCTCTGGGATGTGGGGGGTTATTGTCTTGTTCTCCGGGATGTGGGGGGTTATTGTCTTGTTCTCTGGGATGTGGGGGGTTATTGTCTTGTTCTCCGGGATGTGGGGGGTTATTATCTTGTTCTCCGGGATGTGGGGGGTTATTGTCTTGTTCTCTGGGATGTGGGGAGTTATTATCTTGTTCTCCGGGATGTGGGGGGTTATTGTCTTGTTCTCCGGGATGTGGGGGGTTATTTAAAAAATTTATTTTACCTTTATTTAACCAGGCAAGTCAGTTAAGAACAAATTCTTATTTTCAATAACGGCCTAGGAACAGTGGGTTAACTGCCTGTTCAGGGGCAGAACGACAGATTTGTACCTTGTCGGCTCGGGGGTTTGAACTTGCAACCTTCCGGTTACTAGTCCAACGCTCTAACCACTAGGTTACCCTGCCGTCCCGGGGTTGTCTTGTTCTCTGGGATGTGGGGGGTTATTGTCTTGTTCTCCGGGATGTAGGGGGTTATTGTCTTGTTCTCTGGGATGTGGGGGGTTATTGTCTTGTTCTTTGGGATGTGGGGGGGCTTAATTGTCTTTTTCTCCAGACACAGGGAGTGTAAAGAAATCTCAGGAGGATCTGTAACACATGACAACCAGAGCCTTGACTCTGGAGCAGAGGGACCAGACCAACGAGACGGACCAGACACGCTCCCTGAGAGAACCACCCAAACACCCCCAACAGGTCTCTCATTTAAATACACTTGCCCTTTCAAATGTACATGTATACACACACACACCCTGTATATGAACCAGAATCACCTCCAAAGCATGAGACCTTTTACTGCTCACCATGCAGGAGTCCTGTAGAAAGAGGACCAGCTGAAGTTGTCAATGTCTTCTAGAGTTCTGTAGAAAGAGGACCAGCTGAAGTTAGCAATGTCTTCTAGAGTTCTGTAGAAAGAGGACCAGCTGAAGTTGGCAATGTCTTCTAGAGTTCTGTAGAAAGAGGACCAGCTGAAGTTAGCAATGTCTTCTAGAGTTCTGTAGAAAGAGGACCAGCTGAAGTTGGCAATGTCTTCTAGAGTTCTGTAGAAAGAGGACCAGCTGAAGTTGGCAATGTCTTCTAGAGTTCTGTAGAAAGAGGACCAGCTGAAGTTGGCAATGATTTATTATATTTATCTTAACATTGATTAAAATAACGGACCCCAATGTACGAAGCTAGATGTATCACTGGCACTTGATAAATGTGGAACTCAGAAAGTGCTTCTTTCACAATATGGCACACCTAGATACTTTTAAGGTAGTGGTTTAGAGTTCTCCTTGAAATGACATTGACAATTTCTGCTTGAATGGGTTTCACATGCTAGTTGCTATGGCTCATACATGCCAACTGGAACAGAACATTTGTGAACATGTTGTGTTTCTCTCTGTGCCATACAGAAAATAGCCCAGTCGGCAGGGACCCCCAGGGCCCAGAGGAGTCTGCAGTGGAAGAGGAGGCCACTACCCAAACCACCCACACAAACCCTGACCCAGAACACACCGACCAACCAGCACAGCAGGAAGAGGAGGAGGAGGAGGAATTCAAAGAGGTGGAGCAGGAAATGAGCAACGCCCAAGAAGAAGAGAAACAGGAAGTGACCCAGAACCAACAGGAAGCTGTCACTGACCAAGAGGAAGCCAAGCTGGAGGAGGAGCAGCCTGCCCAGCCACAGGGAGAAGAAGAGGAGACAGAGCAGGTGGACACATTCTTCAGTACGATGAGTCACAGGTATGGGGACACACTGCAGGAGGGACACATACTGTAGACCTTACGGTGTAGGGTGAAGTTGACCCTAGAATGCTGATCTGTGGTCAGTTTTGCATTAAAGGGATAGTTTGGGATTTTGGCAATGTAGCGTTAGCTCAAAGACTGGAAGTCTTGGGTATCTGCATAGACATCATTGTATTAAGGTAAAATATTTAGCTAAATATCTTGAAATAGGAGAAATGGCTTGTATTAAGCATGTTTTTGGTTAGAATATGCACAATTAGCCTGGTACGGGGAAAAAAAGAAGGACAAGTCTACATAAGATATTTAGGCTTGTCTAGATTTCACTTGTTGCATTGTGGGAGGGGAAGCTGATGATAGATCTGTAACTCGGGGAAAACTTCACCCCAGAGTGTAGGTGTTTTACTACTGCGGTCAATGCTAATATTTCACAAGCAGTAACTAGACAGAACAAGGGCCAACTCATACACTAATCCATGAATTCATTATTCTAGGTACTGTAATGATGTTACACAATGAGGTATTTATTATTGAGATTGATGTATTTAGTGTGTTCAGATTATGCTGCAAATTGTGCTACTCTGATATATACTGTTTAGGCCCAATGCTAATGCTTTGGGTATGAAAGGGCAAAGGTCATTTTTCCATGCCTGTGCGAAAAGAAAAAGGGAGAACTAGCCTGGTCCCAGATCTTTGTGCTCTTGCCAACTCTGTTGCTGTTAATGACTGACTAGGTTAAAACAGAGCAAGTTTGTTGTTGACTTTTTAAACCCATTTGAACATATAACAAGTTTTACACTGGTGTGTTCTCGGTTGATCACATGACTATTACAGAGATGCCCTCATCTGATTTTGGGTTTTTTTTTTTTTTGGTAATCCTTTCACTCTTTCTTTTCTTTTTGATGACATTTGAAAGCCCCTTTTTAACAGTGTTATTCAGCATTAAGATAAGATTTTAACGATCATAACCGTGAATTGAATGATCATAACTGTGATATGAATGATCATAACCGTGATGTTCACTTGTGATATTACAGTATTCCAATGACAGGGAGAGACAATGTAAGCGGTGTTAACGTGTTTAAGTGCAGTAAACATCCAACACAGAACTAGTGAAAATGAAATCCTTAGAACAACGCCGTAGAGGTTGGGGAACATAGCTGATATGCTTTTGATACACCTGTATAATAAATAGTTCTAATGTATCTAAGTTCGAGACAAGAACTCAAAACAAGTATGAAATCACCCAATGGCCTGACAGCACGGTCTTGTGTGGAGGCTCTTTGGCTTTGGTTGTATCTGTTTCTTTTCTGTTTTGGTTTGATTGAATGAAATAAAGGTTGTCGATACTGGACCTCACTAATATCTCCCCTTGTTTGAATCTCTCTGACTTCTCTTTAGATTTAGTGATATAAGACTGGACGGTGACAGTGGTATTCCTACACAAGCCTTTCTGGACTCATGCTATGCAATAGTGCCTGTATTAGGTAGGACGGTCACTTCACTCCTCTGTCTGTCTCTTCCTCCCATCTTTTTTTTTTTTCAATCATACCATCTTTTGTGAAACATGTTGTAAATAATCTTTTCCACCTGGTGGTGGTGCATGCTCTGTCCATGTTCCCTTCCTTCAGTCTCCTCTCACACGTCCATACTGTTCTCCTCTGTCTGTCTCTTCCTCCATCTTTTGTGAAACATGCTGTAAATAATCTTTTCCACCTGGTGGTGGTGCATGCTCTGTCCATGTTCCCTTCCTTCAGTCTCCTCTCACACGTCCATACTGTTCTCCTCTGTCTGTCTCTTCCTCCATCTTTTGTGAAACATGCTGTAAATAATCTTTTCCACCTGGTGGTGGTGCATGCTCTGTCCATGTTCCCTTCAGTCTACTCTCACATGTTCATACTGTTCTCCTCGTCTGCATCTAATTGATCATCCTATTGGATGTGTTCTCTGGTTGACTGGAGGCATTTCTTTCTCTTACTTACTAATCAAGTGGATGGGTTTCCTGGGAGGGAGGGTGTGTGTATGTGAGTCTGGAGTGTGTAATCCATCTTGAAGTCATACAACAGCCCTCTGTCCATTGTTCGTGTGATCCGACCGTAATGCATGTCACTGTGATAAACTATAGAGAGCTACGGGTATGTATTGTATGTTACACACATGGCTCTGGATCCTCCAGGCTTACGATCTCTTCCATGTTATACTTAGAATTTACTCTTCTAGTGAAGTCTACATCAATTTGTAATGGTTACTGCGGAATGGGGGGGGGGGGGGAACCGCCCCACAAGGACAAACAATAGTGTAACAAAAATATCCAGCATTGAAGTGACATTGGACTCTCTCTCCTCAGACAAACTAGGATCCACAGTATTTGGTCCAGTAAAAATGGATTTTACAGGCAACATCAAGGTAAGAGGAAAGGCTGTCTTGAGTTTAGAACAATGTTACATTTTTACATTACAGGAAATTAAAGTTAGATTAAGTTTACTAAAGCCTACCTTTTTAAAAAGCTGCTCAAATCAGCATGACATTCTGGGAGCAGATGTTGTATAAGCCTGTCTGGTATCAACAGTTCTCTAAATGACCACAAGAGGGACTCTCCTCCCTCCACGCAGTTACAATGGGACCAAATGGACTTTTACACCCACGGGTTCTGTCCCAAATGGCACCCTATTCCCTATATACGGTAGCGCAGTACAGAAGTAGTGCACTACAGAGGGAATAGGGTCCTTAACCTGCCCTGTGAACTCTTCAGTTGGGCAGAATACACACTAAACAAATACTGTTCTAACAATTTCTGTGCTGGAAGGTGAAAGTGATATATTGTCATTAGGCAGTGCTGTGTGTATAAAGCACTGGAACATTTCACTAGCAGAGCTTTAACAGAGTTATTTTACTCTACCGCCACCAATAAATAACAAGCTATGGTTTCCAGTGTTGGCATGGAACAATTAAACCTGCTAAGTGGCAACACGACACGACCAACCAGATTTAGAAACCTATAAGAACTGATGGGGCTGCGTAACAAACGGCGCCCTATTCCCTATGTAGTGCACTACTTTTGACCAGGGCCCACATCTTGTGTACTATAAAGGGAATAGGGTGCCATTTGGTCATCAGACATTGTCTTTATGACGACAAGTTATTCTGTCTCTCTGTGTGGCTGTCTGTAGAAGATCCACCAGAAGCTGTCGTCGGACCCGGGCAGCTTCCCCACACTGCAGACCATAGTGCTCCACGAGGTGCAGACCGGCGTGGCCCGCGTC
The DNA here is from genome assembly GCF_002021735.2 of Oncorhynchus kisutch. Classification (NCBI taxonomy): domain Eukaryota; kingdom Metazoa; phylum Chordata; class Actinopteri; order Salmoniformes; family Salmonidae; genus Oncorhynchus; species Oncorhynchus kisutch. The sequence goes on along the minus strand of NW_022261979.1, from coordinate 3,601,545 downwards.
CGCAACTCAGCCACCGAGGCCCTGCTGTGGCTCAAACGAGGACTCAAGTTCCTCAAGGAGTTCCTGTCCCTGGTCAACTCTGGGGAAAGGGATATCCCCGGAGCGCTGGGTGAGTTAGCATCGCAACACTGTGGTACACACACGGTTAATAGTTAGGTGATAGTCCTCTTTTGGTTTGATGTCATATAGTGTATTACGTAATGTCCTCTGTATTCCTAACACACTCCCCTCCCTCGTCCACTCAGGTAATGCTTATGGACGGAGTCTGCGGCAGTATCATGGATGGGTTGTGCGAGGTGTATTTGCTGTGAGTAATACTTGATAATCAGTCTTCAAGCTCTCATGCCCACTTTGGCGGGCGGGCATGTGTCTGTGCGTGCACTAAGGCTATTATAGTCAACTGAAACAAACTAATCAAGGAACAAAAACTATTTAGTAAACGGAAATAAAATAATTAACAAACCTGTTTGAAAAACTATACTGAAACTGTTATCTTTGACTCCAAAACAAACTAAAATAAAAACTAAAATGAAGGGGTTTTTTGGGAGGCAAAATGGGGTTTAAGGATTTTTTTTCTAATGGGGTTTTCAAGCTTCTGAATCTTGCGGATCACATTGAGATTGACTTTATAATTTAAAGGGAGACTCCGCAAGACGAGGAGCAGCACTGCAGATATTGGGCGCGTTTGAGTGGTAATTCTAAAACAACCAGCTGTCAAGGACTGGAGTCGGGGGGAGGTGCATTTACGACAGCTGAAAGTCAGACACTAATGTTCTCTGACAGCAAGGCTCAGATCAACATGGCAGCGGTGCCATTCTTTATAAACCCCCTATATCACACACACTGAAATAATATTATACTGAACAAAAATATAAATGCAACATGTTAAGTTTCCAGACATTTCTCACAGGCACGAAAGCTTATTTCTCTGAAATTTTGTGCCCAAATTTGTTTACATCCCTGATTAGTGAGAATTTCTCCCTTGCCAAGACAATCCATCCACCTGACAGATGTGGCATATCAAGAAGCTGATTAAACAGGATGATCATTACACAAGGGCACCTTGTGCTGGGGACAATAAAAGGCCACTAAAATGTGCAGTTTTGTCAAACACAATGCCACAGATGTCTAAAGTTGAGGGAGTGTGCAATTGGCATACTGACTGCAGGAATGTCCACCAGAGCTTTTGCCAGATAATTGAATCTTAAATTCTCTACCATAAGCCCCCTCCAACATAATTTGAGAGAATTTGGCCATACGTCCAACCGGCCTCAATCGCAGACCACGTATAACCACACCAGCCCAGGACGTCCACAGCGTGGACACAGCGTTGTACGAGATCTTCAGTCTATTCTTGTTCTGAGAAATGAACGCTATTTCATGCCGAGAAACTGATGAGTTAAGAAGAAAGTTATTTGTTTCTGGCCATTTTGAGACTAATCGAACCCACAAATGTTGATCCTCAACTAGTTTAAAGTAGGTCAGTTTTTTTTTTATTGCTTCTTTAAATCAGCACAACAGTTTTCAGCTGTGCTAACATAATTGCAAAAGGGTTTTCTAATGATCAATTAGCCTTGGATTAGCTAACACAACGTGCCGTTGGAACACAGGAGTGATGGTTGCTGATAATGGGCCTCTGTACGCCTATGTAGATATTCCATTTAACAAATCTGCCGTTTCCAGCTACAATAGTCATTTACAACATAAACAATGTTATTTTAATGGACAAAAATAGTGCTTTTCTTTCAAAAACAAGGACATTTCTAAGTGACCCCAAACTTTTGAACAGTAGTGTAAGTACAAACCTATAATAACCTTGGTGTGTTGGTGTGTGAGACTTAGTGTCACTTCGTCTCTCCGTTCCCAGCTGGCCCTCCGAGCAGCGCCATCATACAGCAGCTTCGCGGCGGCTCTGGTGTCCAGAGAGGGGGAGGAACTGAAAGAAGGATTCAACACAGGCATGCACCGGGACCTGGGGGTCTACCTGCCTGCCATGGAGAAACAACTGGCTATCCTGGATGCCCTGTATGAAGAATACAACCTGGAGTCAGATGAGGTGGTCTGAGAGGAGGAGACGAGATCCCGACTGGTGGTCTGAGAGGAGGAGACGAGATCCCGACTGGTGGTCTGAGAGGAGGAGACGAGATCCCGACTGGTGGTCTGAGAGGAGGAGACGAGATCCCGACTGGTGGTCTGAGAGGAGGAGACGAGATCCCGACTGGTGGTCTGAGAGGAGGAGACGAGATCCCAACTGGTGGTCTGAGAGGAGGAGACGAGATCCCAACTGGTGGCCTGAGAGGGGCACTACCAGAGGAGGAAGAGAGCCCTCAGACTCAGACCATCTGGGATACACTGACGAAGGAGGAGGAGGAAGTGGAGGAGGTAGAAGAGGAGAGCCCGGTCTGAGCCGCCGCAGCAGAGCGGTGGCTCTGGTGTACTTGATGTAGTGTACAGTACTTTAGACTCAGGCTCTTTTCCCTCCTGTGACTTCCATTATGAACAGCTGCACCATTGGTGGCTGAGATTGCACAAATATGGACTTGTACTTTAAATTGAGGCTGATATTGTTATTATTGACAGCATTATTTGACAGCCTACATAGGCTGCATGTAATGAACTGCACACAACACTGAAGAGTATAATGTAGCGGTGTTAGTATTGATCCCTGCTGAACTCCTACACCAATATACTGTACATGGATGACCTGCGTACCACCACCAAGCCACCTCCTCCCTCCCTCCAGAACCAACCTCCTCCCTCCCTCCAGAACCAACCTCCTCCCTCCCTCCAGAACCAACCTCCTCCCTCCCTCCAGAACCAACCTCCTCCCTCCCTCCAGAACCAACCTCCTCCCTCCCTCCAGAACCAACCTCCTCCCTCCCTCCAGAACCATTCTCATTCTCTCACATTGTCTCATCTACAAATGTATTGTTTACCAAGTGACATGAACTATTATTTTCCTCATTATCCTAATCATTTAAATGTAGTCTTTATGAGTAACTTATGGAATAAACCATGTTCTATATGGATGGAAATGTCGATGTTTTAATGTATAGGGTTCGACTGAGGTGCCAACTGAAGTGGAATATATAGCAAGGCCTTGATTCAAAATGTATTAACAATCATGATGGATAGATTGTTATTGTCTTCTATTAGCTGACTTTCCTCTCTGTGACTGATGATGTGGGTTAAGAATAATACAACGGTGATCATCATAGAGGCAGTCTAACTTTGGCCTCTTAGTTCTGGACATGAATTCAGTCTTGTTATAGATGCACTGAACCATTTGGACAAAGCAGGAATATCTGACCGATGTGCAATAGGCTGATTCCTGGTTGTGAATCATTTCTAGTGTTTATGCTAATGTTTTTGTATCTCACAATTTCAGAACACATTTTATACGAATGTACATAAGATGGCATTTTTACATATGTATTAAACTTGATGAAATCATGAATGGCTACGTTTTGGTCATTTGGATGGTATTTCTACCTAGGGCATTTCAGTTTCCATTACAACCCTGTGAAATCCCCTCTTCCTAGCCCTTGATTATGACTCTCCATTACACACAAGTCATTGGATGAAGGCATCTTCTCCATGGGGTTTTCTTAAGAGTCCTGACACTTGAGTTTGTTTAGAGCATGGTTTTGGAAGCATAAGGACCTTTCATATCAGTGAGAAATAATTGTCAAACAAGGTTAAATTGATACCCACAAGGCTATGTTCATTTGGAGAGGAAATGTTCATTTGTGAGTAATTCATTTGTTCATGTGAAATTTGTGGCGATAAAACTGAACGTAAAATTCAAGTCATGACAATCACCTACACAAACTGATTGCTCTAATTGGGAGAAATGGTCAAATATAGTTTTACATTAATTTATTTAAATTGATACTGGCGCCTATATTGCTCCCCTGCCAGCCCACGATCCAAGTGCCTCTTTATAAATGCCTGGCCATTAATGTTGCGGCAGAGGCTGATAAATAGATGGTGGTCTAATTTATATAACCTAGAGACCGATGTTGTGGTGAATGCTGTGTGACACAAGTGGAGTCCTATTCATTGCGTAACCATGTGGTGCGCTTTTTAATACCTAAACCTTATTTTTCTGATAATAATCGTATGGTGCTGCTGGGTGGTTTGTACATACGGTGCTGCTGGGTGGTTTGTACATACGGTGCTGCTGGGTGGTTTGTACATACGGTGCTGCTGGGTGGTTTGTACATACGGTGCTGCTGGGTGGTTTGTACATACGGTGCTGCTGGGTGGTTTGTACATACGGTGCTGCTGGGTGGTTTGTACATACGGTGCTGCTGGGTGGTTTGTACATACGGTGCTGCTGGGTGGTTTGTACATACGGTGCTGCTGGGTGGTTTGTACATACGGTGCTGCTGGGTGGTTTGTACATACGGTGCTGCTGGGTGGTTTGTACATACGGTGCTGCTGGGTGGTTTGTACATACGGTGCTGCTGGGTGGTTTGTACATACGGTGCTGCTGGGTGGTTTGTACATACGGTGCTGCTGGGTGGTTTGTACATACGGTGCTGCTGGGTGGTTTGTACATACGGTGCTGCTGGGTGGTTTGTACATACGGTGCTGCTGGGTGGTTTGTACATACGGTGCTGCTGGGTGGTTTGTACATACGGTGCTGCTGGGTGGTTTGTACATACGGTGCTGCTGGGTGGTTTGTACATACGGTGCTGCTGGGTGGTTTGTACATACGGTGCTGCTGGGTGGTTTGTACATACGGTGCTGCTGGGTGGTTTGTACATACGGTGCTGCTGGGTGGTTTGTACATACGGTGCTGCTGGGTGGTTTGTACATACGGTGCTGCTGGGTGGTTTGTACATACGGTGCTGCTGGGTGGTTTGTACATACGGTGCTGCTGGGTGGTTTGTACATACGGTGCTGCTGGGTGGTTTGTACATACGGTGCTGCTGGGTGGTTTGTACATACGGTGCTGCTGGGTGGTTTGTACATACGGTGCTGCTGGGTGGTTTGTACATACGGTGCTGCTGGGTGGTTTGTACATACGGTGCTGCTGGGTGGTTTGTACATACGGTGCTGCTGGGTGGTTTGTACGTACGGTGCTGCTGGGTGGTTTGTACGTACGGTGCTGCTGGGTGGTATAATCTAACATGTTTTATATATACTACGGTGACAACCCGCCACAGGTGCATTGCAATTTGCATGGATTCATGACAGAACCGTGTTCATTCTTCCTTGTCTTGTGCAACGTGGACAAGATCAGATACCTTGTGAAATTGTGTTCTGTTTATTTGTCTCCAGTTGTGAAGTGACCACACAGTACGTATGGTCTTTGTCTTTCCAATGACATTCCAGCCATGTAGTATATTGTGTCGTCTTGTTTCCCTATGAGAGGAGAGGGGAAAGGATTCAGAAAGGCATCCCTTGCAGTAGTAAGATTGTAATATTGTCACGGAGGGCAGCTGACACGATGCCTCCTGTAAATTTAGCGCTCACTGATGCAGGAGATTTAATGGGCAATGGTTGGCAGGCACCCCCCTCCTAAAGACGCAGGGGTACTGAGAGAGGAGAGAGCGTGGTGTTGAGGGCAGTAGGCAAGAGAGAGTCAGAGAGTGAGAGTGGAGTCGTTTTGCTGTGGCTCCTCAGTAAACCCAAGTTGGAGACAGAGGGCATTGTATTGACAGCAGCATGATCCTTATCACATTTGGACTCTATCTTCCACTATTGTTTTGTTATGTCTTGTCTCAGTCCTCTTTCCTGGACAATATTCTCTCATTCCCAGCAGGTAAGAGAGCCAGCCGTGTGTGTGTGTACATGCGCATACTCATGCATGTGTGTGTGTTTATATGTGTCTGTGTGTGTGTGTTTATATGTGTGTGTATGCGTGCAGGAATATGTCATGCACGGTTTTGACAAGCTGCAGTCCGACCCTGGGTAAACCCCATGTCGTGTCTTATCCTGATTGTCTTTGCACTTTGAAGAAGTGTGTGTTCCTGTGTATTTTCCCTTCATTTATGGGAATATGAAATGCTGTCAGAATGGAAATGTCTCTATAAATAGCGTCTGTGGACAGTTCCTGACAGGGAGGCGTATGGTGCTTCATATGTGTGTTCAGTCAGAGCCAGGAGCAGCCCTCTCCGGTGTGGATGACTCCACGTATCATGTTACAGCTCCCAGTCGGAATATTCTGCTGTTCTTATTGGATTCTAGTTATTACGTGTTAGATTTGTAGAGCTATTTTACTTGTTGTTGTATATCTATGTAGATACCAGTTCTAGCATCTAGTGTTGTCAACAACCTACCAGACTGTACAGTCTTGGCCAAAAGTTTTGAGAATGACACAAATATTCATTTCCACAAAGTTTGCTGCTTCAGTGTCTTTAGATATTTTTGTCAGATGTTACTATGGAATACTGAAGTATAATTACAAGCATTTCATAAGTGTCAATGGCTTCTATTGACAATTACATGAAGTTGATGCAAAGAGTCAATATTTGCAGTGTTGACCCTTCTTTTTCAAGACCTCTGCAATCCACCCTGGCATGCTGTCAATTAACTTCTGGGCCACATCCTGACTGATGGCAGCCCATTCTTGCATAATCAATGCTTGGAGTTTGTCAGAATTTGTGGGTTTTTGTTTGTCCACCTGCCTCTTGAGGATTGACCATAAGTTCTCAATGGGATTAAGGTCTGGGGAGTTTCCTGGCCATGGACACAAAATATAGATGTTTTGTTCCCCAATCCACTTAGTTATCACTTTTGCCTTATGGCAAGGTGCTCCATCACCTGGATGGTTAGGATAAGTTTTTCTCTGAGGATGTGTTGTTACCATTCTTTATTCATGGCTGTATTCTTAGGTAAATTTGTGAGTGAGCCCAGTCCCTTGGCTGAGAAGGAACCCCACACATGAATGGTCTCAGGATGCTTTACTGTTGGCATGACACAGGACTGATGGTAGCGCTCACCTTGTCTTCTCCGGACAAGCTTTTTTCCGGATGCCCCAAACAATCAGAGGGGATTCTTCAGAGAAAGAGACTTTACCCCAGTCCTTAGCAGTCCAATCCCTGTACCTTTTGCAGAATATCAGTCTGTCCCTGATGTTTTTCCTGGAGAGAAGTGGCTTCTTTGCTGCCCTTCTTGACACCAGGCCATCCCCCAAAAGTCCACGCCTCACTGTGCAAGCAGATGCACTCACACCTGCCTGCTGCCATTCCTGAGCAAGCTCTGTACTGGTGGTGCCCCGATCCCGCAGCTGAATCAACTTTAGGAGACGGTCCTGGCGCTTGCTGGACTTTCTTGGGCGCCCTGAAGCCTTCTTCACAACAATTGAACCGCTCTCCTTGAAGTTCTTGATGATCCGATAAATGGTTGATTTAGGTGCAATCTTACTGGCAATCATAACCTTGCCTGTGAAGCCCTTTTTGTGCAAAGCAATGATGACGGCACGTGTCTCCTTGCAGGTAACCATGATTGACAGAGGAAGAGCAATGATTCTAAGCACCACCCTCTTGAAGCTTCCAGTCTGTTATTCGAACTCAATCAGCATGACAGTGATCTCCAGCCTTGTCCTCGTCAACACTTACACCTGCGTTAACGAGAGAATCGCTGACATGATGTCAGCTGATCCTTTTGTGGCAGGGCTGAAATGCATTGGAAATGTTTTTTGGGGATTCAGTTCATTTGCATGGCACTTTGATTGCAATTCATCTGATCACTCTTCATAACATTCTGGAGTATATGCAAATTGCCATCATTCTAACTGAGGCAGCAGACTTTGTGAAAATTAATATTTGTGTCATTCTCTAAACTTTTGGCCACAACTGTACATTTGGAAACATTTACAGATTACTTTCAGTTCAGCTGATGTTTTTTGTGAAGGGGAGGATCTGCTGATTGAGTGGATTTGAACTTGGCAGCTGCAACACCACTTCTTTGCCAATGCCCCTATGCAGGAGCTTTTCCTTCATGGCTTGTTAGTGAAGTGTTGTTTGTTCTCTGCCTCTGCAGGATGCAGTAGCATACAGATTCTATTACACACCTTACCATCCACTCTGATGCTGTTAGAAATAAGTCAACATTGAGTTTTCTTTGAGCCCCGTCAACTAGTTTTGACACGGACTCTATTCATTTAATTTCCCACTGATGTCAACATGACAAACAAATGAAATATGTCTATTACAAGGGCATCCTCTGCAGGGTCGGTGTGTATTTATTTCCCTTGTGACTGACTTACCATACTGTCCACTACTTTCCTCAGCTCTCCAACAACAACCTGCCGTGGACCAGCAGAGGAAATTCAACCCCTGCTGTTTACTGAGTCCACCCCCGCCCCCCCTATTCCCTCCTCCTCCCTCACTGTGGCACCCCGGTGGTCATGTGAGTCCAAAGTCATGTGACTTGCCCGTTTGACAAGTATATGATTGTTGATTTGTCCTTGGGTGCTGTCCAAACCTCACTCCCTGGCTACGTTCCAAATGGCTCCCTATTTAGCGTACTACATTTGATAGGGCTGTGGTCAAAAGTGGTGGACTATAATGTATAGGGAACAGTGTGTCATTTGTGACTTAGCCTCACTCTTGCCCTCCTCCGCCACTGACTAAGAGCAATAGGGATTTCTGATGATAGCGTAGGTGTGTGCAGGAAGCAATGGATTAACTGGTCTCCCAACAGTGCTGACTGCAGATCAGGGTTGATGAGGTGATACGACCATAGAGGGTCCTCTCAGAGATACAACTCTGTCTGTTAGAGGGTCCTCTCAGAGATACAACTCTGTATATCCTGTTAGAGGGTCCTCTCAGAGATACAACTCTGTCTGTTAGAGGGTCCTCTCAGAGATATAACTCTGTCTGTTAGAGGGTCCTCTCAGAGATACAACTCTGTATATCCTGTTAGAGGGTCCTCTCAGAGATACAACTCTGTCTGTTAGAGGGTCCTCTCAGAGATACAACTCTGTCTGTTAGAGGGTCCTCTCAGAGATACAACTCTGTCTATCCTGTTAGAGGGTCCTCTGTCGTTCTGCCCCTGAGCAAGGCAGCTACTGTTCCCTGGGCGCCGATGACGTGGATGTTGATTAAGGCAGCCCCCTGCACCTCTCTAATTCTCTAGTTCAGAGGGGTTGGATTAAATGCAGAAGACACATTTCAGTTGAATGCATTCAGTTGTACAACTGACTAGGTATCCCCTTTCCCCTTCCCAGAGATACAACCCTCAGTCTCGAGCCTGGACTGTAAACTCAAGAGGGGTGATGAGCAGGAGTTGACACTGAATAATTGTGTAGAATCTCAAATTGAAATTGACAGATGACACGACACACAGCTGTCATTTTGATTGGCAGGTAGAGAGCATAAGTAACTGTACTTCAGTATCACAAATGGCTACTGATCATTTTATTATAAAATAAAGCAATGATTGAATGGAAGAGTGTTTTTGTTTGATTGGTTTAGAATGAGGAGACCAGTAAGGGAGGTGATCACAGACCAGATCCAGATACAGGGACAGAGCTGAAAGGGCCCAGCTGTGTCCCAGGCCCCCCTGGCCCCAACGGACCCCCCGGTCCTCAGGTAGGTAAACCTATCTACCCCCAAATGTCTCTGTTAATGTTGTCATCCCACTGGCTTCATCAATTCAATATATATTCAATATATATTTATACAGTTATAATACGGTTATAATGCAGATATTTGGAAGAGTATTTAGTCAGGGTTTATCAGGTGGAGACAATGGTTAGTTGCCTGAGCTTCCTTACTTGTCAGTAATGGTGGTAGACAGGTGTTGGGGGGTTGGCTAAGACCTCTATAGACCTCTATCAGCTCTTTACCATCTGAGACCCATGTGAGATCCTTCTCCTTCCTTCCTCTTGTTCCTCTAGAGCTGGGGACAGGGACAGAGACAGGGACGGAGACAGGGACAGGGACGGGGACGGAGACAGGAACGGGGATTACATGGAGCTCTGCAACACATTAATGCTCCACATTTAGACACGACGCAAATAGACTTTTTCCACTGACTGCCACCACTCTCCGTCCCTCCACACACCATTCTTAGAAACAACCCAAACAGTCTGCATGGAAAGACATATTGAGTGGAGGGAGTCAATTCCTGTATCGCCCACCAGGGTGGGTGGTGTCGCTGTGTGGAGGGTGGCTGGTGGTGTTGTTGCTGTGTGGAGGGTGGGTGGTGGTGTTGTTGCTGTGTGGAGGGTGGGTGGTGGTGTTGTTGCTGTGTGGAGGGTGGGCAATGGTGTTGTTGTTGCTGTGTGGACGGTGGGTGGTGTTACTGTGTGGAGGGTGGGTGGTGGTGTTGTTGCTGTGTGGAGGATGGGTGGTGTTACTGTGTGGAGGGTGGGTGGTGATGTTGTTGCTGTGTGGAGGGTGGGTGGTGTTACTGTGTGGGAGGGTGGGTGGTGGTGGTGTTACTGTGTGGAGGGTGGGTGGTGGTGTTGTTGCTATGTGGAGGTTGGTGGTGTTGTTGCTGTGTGGAGGGTGGGTGGTGTTGCTGTGTGGAGGGTGGGTGGTGGTGGTGTTGCTGTGTGGAGGGTGAGTGGTGTTGTTGTGTGGAGGGTGGGTGGTGGTGTTGTTGCTATGTGAAGGTTGGTGGTGTTGCTGTGTGGAGGGTGGGTGGTGGTGGTGTTGCTGGTGTGGAGGGTGGGTGGTGGTGGTGTTGCTGGTGTGGAGGGTGGGTGGTGGTGGTGTTGCTGTGTGGAGGGTGGGGGGTGTTGTTGCTGTGTGGAGGGTGGGTGGTGGTGTTGCTGTGTGGAGGGTGGGTGGTGGTGTTGTTGCTGTGTGGAGGGTGGGTGGTGGTGTTGTTGCTGTGTGGAGGGTGGGTGGTGGTGTTGCTGTGTGGAGGGTGGGTGGGTGTTGCTGTGTGGAGGGTGGGTGGTGGTGGTGTTGCTGTGTGGAGGGTGGGGGGTGTTGTTGCTGTGTGGAGGGTGGGTGGTGGTGTTGCTGTGTGGAGGGTGGGTGGTGGTGTTGTTGCTGTGTGGAGGGTGGGTGGTGGTGTTGTTGCTGTGTGGAGGGTGGGTGGTGGTGTTGCTGTGTGGAGGGTGGGTGGGTGTTGCTGTGTGGAGGGTGGGTGGTGGTGGTGTTGCTGTGTGGAGGGTGGATGGGTGTTGTTGCTGTGTGGAGGGTGGGTGGGTGGTGGTGTTGCTGTGTGGAGTTTGGGTGGGTGGTGGTGTTGCTGTGTGGAGTTTGGGTGGGTGGTGGTGGTGTTGCTGTGTGGAGGGTGGGTGGTGGTGTTGTTGCTGTGTGGAGGGTGGGTGGTGGTGTTGTTGTGTGGAGTTTGGGTGGGTGGTGGTGGTGTTGCTGTGTGGAGGGTGGGTGGTGTTGTTGCTGTGTGGAGGGTGGGTGGTGGTGTTGTTGTGTGGAGGGTGGGTGGTGGTGTGGCTGTGTGGAGGGTGGGTGGTGGTGTGGCTGTGTGGAGGGTGGGTGGTGGTGGTATTACTGTGTGGAGGGTGGGTGGTGGTGGTATTACTGTGTGGAGGGTGGGTGGTGGTGGTGTTGCTGTGTGGAGGGTGGGTGGTGGTGGTGTTGCTGTGTGGAGGGTGGGTGGTGGTGGTGTTGCTGTGTGGAGGGTGGGTGGTGGTGGTGTTGCTGTGTGGAGGGTGGGTGGTGGTGGTGTTGCTGTGTGGAGGGTGGGTGGTGGTGGTGTTGTAATGCAGAAGATCCTATAGTAATTCCAGAGTCCTATAAATGGCCACTTGCCTAGATGGCATTCTGTCAGGGAGAGGAGAGCATGATTGGTAAACTCTTCAGATTTGTTTTTCACATCTGTATTCATACACAATTTAGCCTATACAGTATGGCACCGGAGTTAGCTGACTGCCAATGAAGCTAACAACAAACACATTTGGTGTCCGTATGGATCCTGTACCTACTCATTAAAATGACATTGTGAAGGGAAATAATATTTAGAATATTACTGGGATTGTAAATAATCAGTTGATGGCATAAAGACAGAAAAAGCCCATGTTCTGATTGGTTAGATATCTGATTATTGTTGACCTTCTACAGGGTCCAGCTGGGCTACCAGGTCTGACGGGACCAAAAGGTGAAAAGGTAAGTGTCATTTATAAACAGTGGTTTTTACATGAGATGTTTAGTGAATGATTGAAAACTACCATTATACGAAGTGGAAAGGCCTTGAATAAAATATCAGCAGTTATTATCTCTCTCTGTCTCTTTGTCTCTCTTCTTCGCTCTCTCTCTCCACCTCCATCCAACGATCTTGTTGCCAGGGAGAACTGGGACGACCTGGACAAAAGGTGAGAGCACCCATTGATCATTCTATTAGCTCTGCTAAGTGGATTTGCTGAAAAATAAGATCCAGTCCCTCCTCAGTCTGTCTGGTGGGCTGTAACTCACGTCCCCTCCGCCCGCCTGTCCGCCCGCTGCCTGGTTATGAGCATTATGACATTCAGAGAAAGACAAGCAGCACAACCTGTACACGATGCCAGGACAGCTAGGACACAGAGAGAGAAAGACAAGCAGCACAACCTTGATACGATGCCAGGACAGCTAGGACACAGAGAGAGAAAGACAAGCAGCACAACCTTGATACGATGCCAGGACAGCTAGGACACAGAGAGAGAAAGACAAGCAGCGCAACCTGTACACGATGCCAGGACAGCTAGGACACAGAGAGAGAAAGACAAGCAGCACAACCTGTACACGATGCCAGGACAGCTAGGACACAGAGAGAGAGAGAAAGACAAGCAGCACAACCTTGACACGATGCCAGGACAGCTAGGACACAGAGAGAGAAAGACAAGCAGCACAACCTTTACACGATGCCAGGACAGCTAGGACACAGAGAGAGAGAGAAAGACAAGCAGCACAACCTTGACACGATGCCAGGACAGCTAGGACACAGAGAGAGAAAGACAAGCAGCGCAACCTTTACACGATGCCAGGACAGCTAGGACACAGAGAGAGAAAGACAAGCAGCACAACCTTTACACGATGCCAGGACAGCTAGGACACAGAGAGAGAAAGACAAGCAGCACAACCTTTACACGATGCCAGGACAGCTAGGACACAGAGAGGGAAAGACAAGCAGCACAACCTTTACACGATGCCAGGACAGCTAGGACACAGAGAGAGAAAGACAAGCAGCACAACCTGTACATGATGCCAGAACAGCTAGGACACAGAGAGAGCAAGACAAGCAGCACAACCTTGACACGATGCCAGGACAGCTAGGACACAGAGAGAGAAAGACAAGCAGCACAACCTTTACACGATGCCAGGACAGCTAGGACACAGAGAGAGAGAGAAAGACAAGCAGCACAACCTTGACACGATGCCAGGACAGCTAGGACACAGAGAGAGAAAGACAAGCAGCACAACCTTTACACGATGCCAGGACAGCTAGGACACAGAGAGAGAAAGACAAGCAGCACAACCTTTACACGATGCCAGGACAGCTAGGACACAGAGAGAGAAAGACAAGCAGCACAACCTTTACACGATGCCAGGACAGCTAGGACACAGAGAGAGAAAGACAAGCAGCACAACCTTTACACGATGCCAGGACAGCTAGGACACAGAGAGAGAAAGACAAGCAGCACAACCTTTACACGATGCCAGGACAGCTAGGACACAGAGAGAGCAAGACAAGCAGCACAACCTGTACACGATGCCATGACAGCTGGGACACAGAGAGAGCCGCTGAGATAGAAGATGCATAGAATCATTCTGCTGAGTTGTAGAGGAGAGTGGATGAACCTCCCACCCCGTCCCATGTCTCCTCTAACAGATGGGGAACTTATGGTCACCCTGTTAGCTCCTGAAACCTATCCAGCTTCACTGGGCCCTGTTCAGGAGGGTGCAGCGTTACAGCACCTTCACATAGAGATGTATAGCATAGAAAATAGATGATTGTCGGAGGGACAGGGGAGGAGTGAGACCTGTCAGAAGAGAAGTGTGGTCTTTTGGTGGCTGCAGTTATGTATTAAAACAGTTCCGTTGGGAGAGCTTCACAATGCGTCCCAAACGGCACCAGGACCCATGGTCAAAAGTAGTGCGCTATATAGAGAATAGGGTGCCATTTGGAACGTGTCTTCAGTCACTGTCCTGCTCTGTCTGAGCTGCAGGGCTGGCGGTGTACAGCAGCAGCATTGCAGTGCAATTTAGCTTAGTGCTCGAGCCAGACCATAAATCATTTTATTCCCCACAAGCAGAGGGCCGTCCTGTTCTATATATACGGCCTATCATTTAATTAAAGCGGACAGAGTGACAGACCTTGTTAAAGTCCTTCTCTCTCTCCACATGGCGGACCAGGGTAAAAACAGAACACAGGTTGTCATGTCAACATCCCGACCGGCTTATGGAATTCTCTGTAACTATTCAGAACAATCATGTTTGTAACTCCTGCTATATGCTACTTCTATGATATTACACATGTAAATATTATACTGTACACTACACAGCTTACATGGATAGCTGCTGATTCATTTAATAATTATTTTCTTTATTTAAATGATGCTAGGTCAGCTGGTCATTTCTTTGTATATGGCAGTCTTCATGCTCTGTGTTTTCTAGTCAGTTCAGAACTTCTGGTCTGGTTAAAGTAGTGTTCTAACAGTTCTGATATGGCTCAGCTATTCCCACACATACCCTTTGTACCGTACACAGGAGGCTGCTGAGGGGAGGACGGCTCATAATAACGTCCGGAACGCCACAAATGGAATGGCATCAAACACATGGAAACCATGGAAACCATGCGAACCATGTGTTTGATGTATTTGATACCATTCCACAAAGTCTGCTCCAACCATTACTGTGTGATAACTATAAAAAGTCTGCTCCAACCATTACTGTGTGATAACTGTAAAAAGTCTGCTCCGACCATTACTGTGTGATAATTGTACAAAGTCTGCTCCAACCATTACTGTGTGATAACTGTAAAAAGTCTGCTCCAACCATTACTGTGTGATAACTGTAAAAAGTCTGCTCCGACCATTACTGTGTGATAACTGTAAAAAGTCTGCTCCAACCATTACTGTGTAATAACTGTAAAAAGTCTGCTCCAACCATTACTGTGTGATAACTGTACAAAGTCTGTTCCAACCATTACTGTGTGATAACTAAAAAGTCTGCTCCAACCATTACTGTGTGATAACTGTAAAAAGTCTGTTCCAACCATTACTGTGTGATAACTGTAAAAAGTCTACTCCAACCATTACTGTGTGATAACTGTAAAAAGTCTGTTCCAACCATTACTGTGTGATAACTGTAAAAAGTCTGTTCCAACCATTACTGTGTGATAACTGTAAAAAGTCTGCTCCAACCATTACTGTGTGATACCTGTAAAAAGTCTGCTCCAACCATTACTGTGTGATACCTGTAAAAAGTCTACTCCAACCATTACTGTGTGATAACTGTAAAAAGTCTGCTCCAACCATTACTGTGTGATAACTGTAAAAAGTCTGTTCCAACCATTACTGTGTGATAACTGTAAAAAGTCTGTTCCAACCATTACTGTGTGATAACTGTAAAAAGTCTGCTCCAACCATTACTGTGTGATAACTGTAAAAAGTCTGCTCCAACCATTACTGTGTGATAACTGTACAAAGTCTGTTCCAACCATTACTGTGTGATAACTGTAAAAAGTCTGCTCCAACCATTACTGTGTGATAACTGTAAAAAGTCTGTTCCAACCATTACTGTGTGATAACTGTAAAAAGTCTGTTCCAACCATTACTGTGTGATAACTGTAAAAAGTCTGCTCCAACCATTACTGTGTGATAACTGTAAAAAGTCTGCTCCAACCATTACTGTGTGATAACTGTAAAAAGTCTGTTCCAACCATTACTGTGTGATAACTGTACAAAGTCTGCTAAATCAGGCATTTCCAAAGTGGAGGTACTGCAGGGGGTCTGCGGCATGACTCTTATTTTTTTAACAATAATAATACATTCATTAATGCAATATATTTTTGATTAATATTGCTAGCAACAACCGATTAAACACATTTTGCAGAAGGGATCTGTGAAAAGTGTTTAGACTAGAGGGTGCAATACAATGCAATGTATTATTCAACCACAATTTCTGTTAAACCTTAGATGCACAGCCTGGGACTGGGAGGTTCATCGGTATATAGATATCCACAGTTCTCCATCAATTATACATTTCTTTAGCTAAATTCTATTTGTATTCCCCAAAATGTTGTTTTGAACATAATGGCACTGTAATTTATGCCTAAAACGGCAACATTTTCTCTGTGTCCATGGCAAAATGGGTAGAACTAATTTGGTCACCTGTTTTAGTCTTAGACCTAGATTTAATCAGATTAAGTGTTAACAGGCGATATCCGACACCCGCATAGCTGATGTTTTGGCGGTGTCAGAGGTGTAACTGTTAGAGCTGTCAAATCGGTGAGAGGCAGCTGCTCACGTGGTCATTTTCACAAAGCCACATCCATTCCACTCTTGTCAGAAGTTCAGAATGAGAAAGTGTCGGCTATATAGAAATGACACTCAAACAACATAATTACAATTTACACTGAGTGGACAAAACGTTACGGAAAAACATTATGCTCTTTCCATAACCTCTACAGGATTGGTAAATCCACCTCCGGAAGGTTGAGCTAACGTAGGCTAATACGATTAGCATGAGGTTGTAAGTAACAAGAACATTTCACCGCACACAGACATATCTGATATTGGCAGAAAGCTTAAATCCTTGTTAATCTATCTGCACTGTCCAATTTACAGTAGCTATTACAGTGAAATAATACCATGCTATTGTTTGAAGAGAGTTATTTCCATAACGTAGACTGACCAGGTGAATCCAGGTGAACGCTATGATCCCTTATTGATGTAATTTGTTAAATCCACTTCAGTCAGTGTAAATAAAGGGGAGGAAACAGGTTAAAGGAGTATTTTTAAGCCTTGAGATAATTGGGACATGGATTGTGTATGTGTTGCCATTCAGAGGGTCAATGGGCAAGACAAAAGATTTAAGTGCCTTTAAATGGGGTATGGTAGTAGGAGCCAGGCGCACCGGTTTGTGTCAAGAACTGCAATGCTGCTGGGTTTTTCACTCTCAACAGTTTCCTGTGTGTATCAAGAATGGTCCACCACGCAGAGGACATCCAGCCAACTTGACACAACTGTGGGAAGCATTGGAGTCAACATGGGCCAGCATCCCTGTGGAACGCTTTGGACACCTTGTTGACTCCATGCCCCAACAAATTGAGACTGTTCTGAGGGCAAAAGAGGGATGCAACTCAATATTAGGAAGGTGTTCTTAATGTTTGGTTCACTCAGTGTATATCAACCTAATGGAGGTGTAGATTACATTCAGGTGGCCTTGTCCCACTAGGCCTACTGTCCCTGATATAATTTAGCCACATTGATATTGTGGCAGATTGCAACCAAAGCCAGCCATAATTAACCATAAAGGCTGGGCTACAGGTAAATAAGATGTACAGCTCTGATTTTCTCCCCATCATGACTGTTGAAGGGGTAAATAACAATTGTTTCATTGAAGGGGAGAATTTTAGCTTTCCAGAAATTCCAGAAATACTATTGTATGGGAAAATAGAGCTTCTGATGATATCAAAACAGAACTTCCCTACATGAAAGTAAGAAAGAGAATAAACATTATTGTTTCTGGTTGAGGTTAGTTACAAGTGAAGTGTCTTCGCTTCACATCAGTTCAAAAGATGGACTGAAGAGACCACCTGGGAGCTTTGTGGGAGAGTCGGATAGATCAGCTAAATCAGATCGCGCAACTGAAAGATGTCAACTCTGCCAATGAGAGGGTTGCATGAAATATCCTGACTTCTGATTGGACAAAACAGATGAAAAGGAGCTTCATGTCAAATGAAATGTCCATTAGTCTTGTGTGGAATTCTCATCTGGTCACTAAAATGAAGTTACAGTTATCGTTTTTTTCCAGAGCGTCTCATTATCATAGCTTTAGTCAGGAAAAATAAGTTGTCAAGTATTTTTTTGTCATACAGTGGGGCAAAAAAGTATTTAGTCAGCCACCAATTATGCAAGTTCCCCCACTTAAAAAGATGAGAGAGGCCTGTAATTTTCATCATAGGTACACTTCAACTATGACAGACAAAATGAGAAAAAAGAATCCAGAAAATCACATTGTAGGATTTTTAATGAATTTATTTGCAAATTATGGTGGAAAATAAGTATTTGGTCACCTACAAACAAGCAAGATTTCTGGCTCTCACAGACCTGTAACTTCTTCTTTAAGAGGCTCCTCTGTCCTCCACTCGTTACCTGTATTAATGGCACCTGTTTGAACTTGTTATCAGTATAAAAGACACCTGTCCACAACCTCAAACAGTCACACTTCAAACTCCACTATGGCCAAGACCAAAGAGCTGTCAAAGGACACCAGAAACAAAATTGTAGACCTACACCAGGCTGGGAAGACTGAATCTGCAATAGGTAATCAGCTTGGTTTGAAGAAATCAACTGTGGGAGCAATTATTAGGAAATGGAAGACATACAAGACCACTGATAATCTCCCTCGATCTGGGGCTCCACGCAAGATCTCACCCCGTGGGGTCAAAATGATCACAAGAACGGTGAGCAAAAATCCCAGAACCACAGTGAATGACCTGCAGAGATCTGGGACCAAAGTAACAAAGCCTACCATCCGTAACACACTACGCCGCCAGGGACTCAAATCCTGCAGTGCCAGATGTGTCCCCCTGCTTAAGCCAGTACCTGTCCAGGCCCGTCTGAAGTTTGCTAGAAAGCATTTGGATGATTCAGAAGAAGATTGGGAGAATGTCATATGGTCAGATGAAACCAAAATATAACTTTTTGGTAAAAACTCAACTCGTCGTGTTTGGAGGACAAATAATGCTGAGTTGCAACCAAGGAACACCATACCTACTGTGAAGCATGGGGGTGGAAACATCATGCTTTATGGGCTGTTTTTCTGCAAAGGGACCAGGACGACTGATCCGTGTAAAGGAAAGAATGAATGGAGCCATGTATCGTGAGATTTTGAGTGAAAACCTCCTTCCATCAGCAAGGGCATTGAAGATGAAACGTGGCTGGGTCTTTCAGCATGACAATGATCCCAAACACACCGCCCGGGCAACGAAGGAGTGGCTTCGTAAGAAGCATTTCAAGGTCCTGGAGTGGCCTAGCCAGTCTCCAGATCTCAACCCCTTAGAAAATCTTTGGAGGGAGTTGAAAGTCCGTGTTGCCCAGCAACAGCCCCAAAACATCACTGCTCTAGAGGAGATCTGCATGGAGGAATGGGCCAAAATACCAGCAACAGTGTGTGAAAACCTTGTGAAGACTTACAGAAAACGTTTGACCTCTGTCATTGCCAACAAAGGGTATATAACAAAGTATTGAGATAAACTTTTGTTATTGACCAAATGCTTATTTTCCACCATCATTTACAAATAAATTCATAAAAAATCCTACAATGTGATTTTCTGGATTATTTTTTTCTCATTTTGTCTGTCATAGTTGAAGTGTACCTATGATGAAAATTACAGGTCTCTCTCATCTTTTTAAGTGGGGGAACTTGCACAATTGGTGGCTGACTAAATCCTTTTTTGCCCCACTGTAGTTGTTGTTGGCAAAATTTACACTGGTACTAGAATTGCAAGAAATTAACTTTAAAATGGCAAAATAGCCTCTATGCCCAAAGGCAAAATGTGTAGAATTCCAGGTAATGAGCCTTTAAAGATGTATTTCCTGGGGTACAAGACTTGAAGTCACAGTAAAACTGCTTCTATGCTATTTATAGTCTACTCTGAAGTAGGACTTGTGTTCTGATATTATGAGGTGGTCCCTGATGAATTTGCTATCACATAAGGGGTCCCCCCCACGCAAAAAAACTATTTGGGAACCCTGTGCTAAAGAAATTATGTTGTGGCCCACCAGGGTCGGACGGGGCCTCCAGGTCTCCCGGGGCGCCAGGGACCAGCCGGGTGGCCAGGACCAAATGGGCCCAAGGTGAGTAAGTCCTATTTCATGGTGCCCAAATGTCAATATGATATAATACCGTACCATAGTATGGAAGAAAAAAAATGATAGAACACAAATTATGCAATAAGATAAGATGGTATGTGAGTTCCTGTACCTACAGGTGTTAGATCTTAATTTGACCAGTTTCGTCACAGCAGGAGGATTTGATATTTAAAAAGTGATCATTTCTAATGAGAATGGACAGTAGTTTTGATAGGCCACAGCAGGCTATATATTAGCAGTAAGATCTAGTAAGGGAAAGAGAACTGTGGGTTTTCAGTGAATTTATGTAAATCACAGGGCTCATTTGAATTTCCTATGGTGCAGGAAAATTCTCTGACAGTGATCAAAATTAAGATACCACATCTGTATGATATTATTTGTAAAGGTACATGAAGACTGTGTTGTCAGAGCCGTGTGTGTGTGTGTGTGTGTGTGTGTATGCACGTGTGCGTGTCTGGCAGGGGGACAAGGGAGATGGTGGATTGATGGGAATACCTGGAGCAAGAGGACCTCTTGGACCGAAGGTCTGTGAACCTTCATCTTTCACTGAGAAAAATGTCTGATTTCAACCATCATATTATACATAATTTCTATACTTCAGACTTCTGATCTTCCTTCCTAGGGTTTACCTGGATACAAAGGAGAAAAGGTGGGTGATTTTACTTAGAATGTTTTGGACTGCTTTCTTTTATTCTATTACATTACAAACCATATTTTAGTTCCTCTGGGTTGGTTCAACATCGTGTGTGTTTTCAGTGTGTTTATGGATGTTTTGTTTACAGTTGTTTTGTCTCCTGTCTGTCTCATCAGGGTTCCCGTGGTGACCGTAGTGAGAGAGGGATGAAGGGAGACAAGGGCACAATGGGCTTCCCTGGAATGCTTGGACAGAAAGTGAGACATACATCTTGTAACATGATCTGATGTTTATCAGCTACTGGGGTTGATGTGGAGGAGCTGGAGGAAGGGGAGAAGGAGCAGGAGGAGGTCATTGTAGGGTGACGTGTAGTGGAGGTTCATTGAACAACAGGATAGAACCAGAATCAACTGGCCCTCCATAATAACTGAAAAACACAATTCTAAACTGGACCACAGTTATTTATATGACGTACCGGCATATGTTGTTGTTGATGGAGTGCTGTGGTTTATGTCCTCAGGGGGAAATGGGTCCAAAGGGAGAACCTGGAATATCAGGGAATAGAGGACCGACGGGCAGACCAGGGAAGAGGGGCAAACAGGTGAGAGATATATCTTATTCGTAAACAGGTGAGAGATATACTTTATTACTAAACAGGTGAGATATATATCTTATCATTAAACAGGTGAGAGAGATATCTTATTATTAAACAGGTGAGAGATATATCTTATTCGTAAACAGGTGAGAGATATACTTTATTACTAAACAGGTGAGATATATATCTTATCATTAAACAGGTGAGAGAGATATCTTATTATTAAACAGGTGAGAGAGATATCTTATTATTAAACAGGTGAGAGAGATATCTTATTATTAAACAGGTGAGAGATATATCTTATTATTAAACAGGTGAGAGATATATCTTATTATTAAACAGGTGAGAGATATATCTTATTATTAAACAGGTGAGAGATATATCTTATTATTAAACAGGTGAGAGATATATCTTATTAGTAAACAGGTGAGAGATATACTTTATTACTAAACAGGTGAGATATATATCTTATCATTAAACAGGTGAGAGATATATCTTATTATTAAACAGGTGAGAGATATATATTATTATTAAACAGGTGAGAGATATATATTATTATTAAACAGGTGAGAGATATATCTTATTATTAAACAGGTGAGAGATATATCTTATTTGTAAACAGGTGAGAGATATATCTTATTATTAAACAGGTGAGAGATATATCTTATTACTAAACAGGTGAGAGATATACTTTATTAGTAAACAGGTGGGATATATACCTGATTAGTAAACAGGTGAGAGATACTGTATTAAACAGGTGAGAGATACTGTATTAAACAGGTGAGAGATACTGTATTAAACAGGTGAGAGATGCTGTATTAAACAGGTGAGAGATACTGTATTAAACAGGTGAGAGATACTGTATTAAACAGGTGAGAGATGCTGTATTAAACAGGTGAGAGATACTGTATTAAACAGGTGAGAGATACTGTATTAAACAGGTGAGAGATGCTGTATTAAACAGGTGAGAGATACTGTATTAAACAGGTGAGAGCTGCTGTATTAAACAGGTGAGAGATACTGTATTAAACAGGTGAGAGATGCTGTATTAAACAGGTGAGAGATGCTGTATTAAACAGGTGAGATAGATACTGTATTAAACAGGTGAGAGATGCTGTATTAAACAGGTGAGAGATACTGTATTAAACAGGTGAGAGATGCTGTATTAAACAGGTGAGAGATGCTGTATTAAACAGGTGAGAGATGCTGTATTAAACAGGTGAGAGATACTGTATTAAACAGGTGAGAGATGCTGTATTAAAGAGGTGTGAGAGATGCTGTATTAAACAGGTGAGAGATACTGTATTAAAGAGGTGTGAGAGATGCTGTATTAAACAGGTGAGAGATACTGTATTAAAGAGGTGTGAGAGATGCTGTATTAAACAGGTGAGAGATGCTGTATTAAAGAGGTGTGAGAGATGCTGTATTAAACAGGTGAGAGATGCTGTATTAAACAGGTGAGAGATGCTGTATTAAACAGGTGAGAGATGCTGTATTAAACAGGTGAGAGATGCTGTATTAAACAGGTGAGAGATGCTGTATTAAACAGGTGAGAGATGCTGTATTAAACAGGTGAGAGATGCTGTATTAAACAGGTGAGAGATGCTGTATTAAAGAGGTGTGAGAGATGCTGTATTAAACAGGTGAGAGATGCTGTATTAAACAGGTGAGAGATGCTGTATTAAACAGGTGAGAGATGCTGTATTAAAGAGGTGTGAGAGATGCTGTATTAAACAGGTGAGAGATACTGTATTAAAGAGGTGTGAGAGATGCTGTATTAAACAGGTGAGAGATGCTGTATTAAAGAGGTGTGAGAGATGCTGTATTAAACAGGTGAGAGATACTGTATTAAACAGGTGAGAGATGCTGTATTAAAGAGGTGTGAGAGATGCTGTATTAAACAGGTGAGAGATGCTGTATTAAACAGGTGAGAGATACTGTATTAAAGAGGTGTGAGAGATGCTGTATTAAACAGGTGAGAGATACTGTATTAAACAGGTGAGAGATACTGTATTAAACAGGTGAGAGATGCTGTATTAAACAGGTGAGAGATACTGTATTAAACAGGTGAGAGATGCTGTATTAAAGAGGTGTGAGAGATGCTGTATTAAACAGGTGAGAGATGCTGTATTAAACAGGTGAGAGATACTGTATTAAAAAGGTGTGAGAGATGCTGTATTAAACAGGTGAGAGATACTGTATTAAACAGGTGAGAGATACTGTATTAAACAGGTGAGAGATGCTGTATTAAACAGGTGAGAGATACTGTATTAAACAGGTGAGAGATGCTGTATTAAACAGGTGAGAGATACTGTATTAAACAGGTGAGAGATGCTGTATTAAACAGGTGAGAGATACTGTATTAAACAGGTGAGAGATGCTGTATTAAAGAGGTGTGAGAGATGCTGTATTAAACAGGTGTTTTGTTTATTAAACAGGTGAGAGATATACTGTATTAGGATCTTACTTGGATCTTAATGACATATCATATGCTGTTAGAAGCTGTGATTAAAAAAGTTCTGCCTATCTTTTTTTTTAACCTTTATTTAACTAGGCAAGTCAGTTAAGAACAAATTCTTATTTTCAATCATTTTCAGGGGCAGAACAACAGACTTTGACCTTGTCAGCTCGGGATTTGATCTAGCAACCTTTCGATTACTAGTCCAACGCCCTAACCACTATGCTACCCTCTTTGAGCAACATACTGTAACTTCAAATCACTATGATGTGGTGACATGTTTTGACCAATAAAGGTTTACCATATGTTTGTCTGTCGATGTTTTTACATGTGGTATTTTTCTTGTCTGATTTAACAGGGAGGGAAGGGCGACAATGGGATTATTGGCCCTCTAGGTCCAGCAGGTCCTCAGGGGTCCCCAGGCCACCCTGGTCCCCCAGGTCTCCCAGCCTCAGGTAAGGACTCTACCTCCATCAGCTCTCCCATCTGAGCTTCTCTTCTTTAGAGACCGCTGTAGGGCTAGGGAGTGTGGCTGGGCTAACATGCTAATCTGTTGCCAGTCTGTGTATATGCAGGCTGAGTGTGTACCTGGATGAATTCCAGGGAAGAACATCGAGTCAGATTTAGAGTGATTGGTATGTTCTTTGTTGGAGGCTCTGCCCATTTTCTGGACTCTGAAGGCTAGTTTCTCAGACCTAGATTATTAAAACCTTGTCCTGTAATTAAAAGAAAGGCAAAATGGAGAATCTCACTGGAAAGTACATTTTGAGGTTTAATATGAGGTCCTGTCAGTGTGAGAAGCTTCAGGGATGAGTGTGAGAAGCTTCAGGGATGGGTGTGAGAAGCTTCAGGGATGGGTGTGAGAAGCTTCAGGGATGGGTGTGAGAAGCTTCAGGGATGGGTGTGAGAAGCTTCAGGGATGGGTGTGAGAAGCTTCAGGGATGGGTGTGAGAAGCTTCAGGTATGGGTCTGAGAAGCTTCAGGTATGGGTCTGAGAAGCTTCAGGGATGGGTGTGAGAAGCTTCAGGTATGGGTCTGAGAAGCTTCAGGGATGGGTGTGAGAAGCTTCAGGGATGGGTGTGAGAAGCTTCAGGCAGGCAGCCCCCCGTGCAGCATCAGCGAAAGGAAGCAGACATTAAAACACAGCAGGAGGTAACACCAGAGAGCTTATTTAGCTTCAGAGGAACCTGATCACCGCCCCTCTCTCCCCCTCCTGAGGTGTAACAGATACCATGAGGGGGGTGGCGGGGGGATCTGGGATGGGACGGATGCTAAAGCCATGACATCATGTCCTTAAAACGAATTCATAGTGGGCCAAGAAGCTCCTTACATATTTACAAACATTATGTCACCATGTAATTAAACTGTGACAGCCGGTGTCTTGTTCAGGTGTCTGTGCAAATTAAGTTGATTGCTTTACCAACTTCATAGATAGACGAGGGGGCCAGGATAGTGCATTTCAGCAGAGGTATTTATAACATATAGTCCCTGTGACCTCGCTCATGGCGGTCTCTGAATGTGGTACTCTGTGATATAGAGATGGTTTCATGTGTACACGACTTTTTGTACATATGCCTACATTGATAATATATGATCTAAATGTTTATTTCTTGTTCAGGACTCTACGTGGTTGGAACGAAAGGTGAGAGGGGGCTACCAGGTCTTCCTGGACCTTGCAGCTGTAACTCCATTAGTGTGAAGAGTCCACAGTTTGATGAACATAGTTCCAGGAGCGACTACGCCAAAGTGCCAGCGGTGAGCAGGCAACACAAGTAACACATGATCAACATTTATTGCGAATCAGAAACTTGCCTCAGCGAAAGGCACTTAATAGGCCGAATTAGTCTTTATTGTGTCTCACCCAGAATGTATCTTGTTGTTTCTCGTACAGATATTTGTGGTAAACAGTCAAGAAGAACTAGATGGTCTTCATACAGACAATGCCCTAGCCTTCCGGAAAGACCAGAGATCGCTTTACTTCAAAGACACCAGCGGATGGCTGCCCATTCAGGTACCTCACTTGATACACTATCTTCTAAACGGGATATGTCTAAGTGCTTACAGTATTGCCTGGCAAGGTTCATCTTTAAGTTACAGTTTTATTTCATTTTCTTAGTTTTAGTTTCTAATCTCTGTAAAAGACTTCTTTCTTCCAGCTGACGCCGTTCCAGTCTACGGAGAACGCTCCGGAACAGGAGGGTTACTGTGGCGACGGGATCGTTCAGATCCCCAATGGGGAGGAATGTGACGACGGGAATAGGATTGTCACCGACGGCTGCGTCAGTAAGTCATGTTATCAGAGTGGATGAACCAGATTCGTGGTTTGGTTCTGCTGATGGTTCGGTTTGTTGGAGCCTGGGGTTGTGGGTTCGATTACCGCATGGGAAGTTGATTTGGATAAATGAACTTGTTAAATGATAATGCTATTGATGACCTACAGAAGCACCGGTCTGGTTTGAATGGCTTTTGATCTCTCCTTGTCTCTCTGTGTCTTTCTCTCTCCGCGGGTCTCTATTTTTCTCCCCCTCTGTTTCTCTCTCCATCTCTTCCTCCTCAGAGTGTAAACATGCTTACTGTGGAGATGGTTATCGCTACGACGGGGCCGAGGAATGTGATGGAAAGGACTTTGGCTATCAGACATGCAACTCATATCTCCCAGGGTTAGTAGGCTTACTGGCTTGATCCATTCTTGTCTGCTTTCCATATCTTACAGTACGTAACCTCATAACTTTGTGTTCCCTATGAAGCAGTAACTGTCTGCCATTGTCATGATTAGTTGACAGAGGGTTCTAATTCTCCTTGATTCCCAGGTCTTATGGTCGTCTCAGATGCACTCCGTACTGTGTCATTGACTCTACAAACTGCAAGTATTTCACATGAGGAGGAACCTGGACACAGCAGTGGGATCCTTCTTGTCTTGTTTGCTTTGGTACTGAACAGGATGACGGTAATGCAAATAAAAGATCAACAACAACACTGCAAACAAGAGACTCAAAAAGGAAGTGTTGACAAACTGGACTAAGCCTGACAAAATAACTAAAACTACACACACTAACTCTGTTGTATCGCTGCTGAAGCCATGTAGCTCCCGAGGAGGGGAGCCGGGGCCAGTAAAACGCCCCCCCCTCATCCATTCGCACTGGACAATTTCACTTTGTCTTAAATAAAACTCAACTCAAGACTGAAGAGGCTCTGCCCACCTGATAGGACCAGCCGCTGAACGAGAGGCGGTCAAATGAGAGACAGCCAGGAAGGGAGAGACAGCCAATGGGAAAGCTCTGAGAAAGTGAGATATTTGTGGGTGGAGCCGGAAGCCATATTTACCTCGACGTAGCACTGTTAAAGAAAAGAGAACCAGGTCTGAACAATCAAAAGTAGGGTGCTGTGTATTTTACTGCAACGTCAATGACATCATGTACTGTAGCATTTGCATGAGGCTGAGATTGCTGTGAGACCATGGCCACACATGTCATTACCTAGGCATTTAACCAATCACAATACTTACTATCGTTGTCATGAGCTTCGTACTGTGTATATATAGTAGGTATACGTCTCCAATTGTACGTAGGGAGTATATTGTATGTTATAATTGTACTAATCAGGACAGCAGGCGCATGTTATAATGATACAGTATTCAGGAGGATTCTGAGAGCCTTGGTCAGTCTGTACTGAAGAGGCAGATCTTAAGCCTTGGTCAGTCTGTACTGAAGAGGCAGATCTTAAGCCTTGGTCAGTCTGTACTGAAGAGGCAGATCTTAAGCCTTGGTCAGTCTGTTCTGAAGAGGCAGATCTTAAGCCTTGGTCAGTCTGTACTGAAGAGGCAGATCTTAAGCCTTGGTCAGTCTGTACTGAAGAGGCCGATCTTACGCCTTGGTCAGTCTGTACTGTAGAGGCAGATCTTAAGCCTTGGTCAGTCTGTACTGAAGCCTTGGTCAGTCTGTACTGAAGAGGCAGATCTTAAGCCTTGGTCAGTCTGTACTGAAGAGGCAGATCTTAAGCCTTGGTCAGTCTACTGTAGAGGCAGATCTTAAGCCTTGGTCAGTCTGTACTGTAGAGGCAGATCTTAAGCCTTGGTCAGTCTGTACTGAAGAGGCAGATCTTAAACCTTGGTCAGATCCTCTTCAGAAGAACAGTAAAGCTATGTACTGTACAGTAGTAGCATTAAGCCAAGATGGCTGCCTGTGGAAATAGCAGCCAAGCTGATAGACCGGGAACCCTCACCTTCTGGTAGAACTGAACAGCTGTTGTCCCAAATGACACCCTATTCCCCATGTAGTGCACCACCTGTGACAAGAGTCCTATGGGCCCTGGTTAAAAGTAGTGCACTATATAGGGGATAGTGTGCCATTTGGACAACCAGGCCCGTGCGCTCTATTAGCTTTTGATGGCACTGTACTGTAGTTGAAGAGGGCCGTTCAGAATCTGGACATTGTGGGCAAGGTCAGCTTTGCTTTAGTTTAGATTGACATTTCCACGGTTTAACTCAGGAACCTCTAACATAATGTTTTCAGAGAAATCCTCCCTCATATCCACTGTAGAACACAGATGAGACCAATGAGTCTATGCTGCACACTGACTGTTACACTGTCCCCCTCCTCACTCAGATGTGCTTACTGTACATGTTGATGACTCGTGCCATCAGTCCTCCAGGTAAAGAGGAGGACCTCAGTGAACTACTCTCTGCAGGGAGATATGACACGTGAAGGCAGGCAAAATGTTATTATTACTGCTACATGTTCTTAAATCATTTCCTCATTGCAGATCAGGAAGCTTTTTTAGCTGCTAATTGGTAGGAAGTGAATTCCGATAGTTAGGGTGGGAAACCTTATGACAGTCTACGGTGCATCAGTTAGAAAGCTCTGGACATCTTTCTGTCTCGTATTTATAGCAGTACTCCTCTTGATACCTCCAGCCTGCCTGCTTAAATACCTGGAGCAGAACTACTGCACCACTCAGTGGAGAACTGAACACTATAGTTGTAGTCTGCATTACTTCCTGTATTCCCTCAGTAGTTTAAGAGAACGTTTCAGGATAAGCTGTTCTTTACCACAAGCTACAGGTCTCCGTGCCAACGGAGGCCGACCTTTAACCTCACCCACACTTACGAAAATATTGTTACTCACGTAAAAGTGGATGTATGAAAATATGTCATTTCAAGACTGTTCTAAATGTTACATCTGCATGTTAGTGGTACTGTAATTTACAAGTTTAAAATGCAACCGATTTGCCAAAGGAGGCTGTGAATGAAGCCTACATGCTGTAAGTAAATATTAGTCATCTCTCGACAAGGTATATGCTTTTAAAGAAATATTGATGGTTCTTGTTAATGTAACTGTATAACTGTAATGACTGAATATTACGTCAACTTTTATATGACAGGTATAAATGTATTATCCATTGCACCGTGTATAAACACATTAAATATCCATTTGTTTGGCTAATATGAGTGTACTGTATGCTGTAGGTACACTAGTAGCATGTGATAACATTACACAATGCTTGGTGGTGGTGAATGCGCTCGCATATCAGGATTTCAAAACTCCTCTGATTTCATAATTAAAACATGTTTGACACAGACATGCATTATTGAGAACAAAATAAAGATGAGAAAATGGAAGCTGTTGACTGTTACAAGCTATTTACTCAGCCAAGGAACTCACATCAAATGGTTGCATACACATTTTTGACCAGAGTCAATAGTCTCTAGTTAGTGTCAGGGCATCTGGTTGGTCTGACATGGGGCTGGGAGTCAGGGGTTTGTCAGCATCCCCGAGTAGAGGAGTCTCCTCTGTCGTTGACAGTGATTGGATGGTTGGTGTGTGGTGGGGAGCAGACTGACAGTTACGGAAATTCTGTTGACGTTCTCTCAGGAAGGAAGAGAACACATTGCACAGCAGTGGATCTGCATCAAGCAGAGAAAAGACTCTGTCAGCAGGCAGCTGCTGACAAAGTGCTGTGTCTGTCTGTACTATTTCATGTATTGGCAGGGCATAAATATCCTCAGAGAGACAGAGTCTTGAACTGAACACACCACAGCTAGAATTGTCATCAACTCTCCCGGATTTGGCCTAGTGTTCTATAGTCAGCCTGATGGTCTACCTCACGAGCAGTAACATTATTCTGGGACTATTTTCTAAATGCCCTAATGAACTGAAAAGCAAACAAAGGAATTGTATGATCTCTCAGAATGAGCTCTCTCTCTGTGTGTGTGTGTGTGTATGTGTGTGTGTATATGTGTATGCATATGTGTATGTGTGTGTGTGTGCCTGAGGCAGAAGATTGAGGGCTCAGGTTGTGGCAGGGAGACATGGGTACAGGACAGGAGTAGGTAGGAGTTGGCTGCCGTTCTGCCCTCCCCGTAACTCAATTACCATGTCATATTTCACTCCATGATTTCATTAAGGTTCATTTGCCTGCAGAGATGCCCAAATAAAAGCTTACCTCTGCTTTTCTTTGTCCTACCACTCTGGGTTCCCTAACCAGACCAATGTGATTTGTGGGCAGAGTACAGATGTCTCTCTGTAGATGCCTTTAGAAATGAAGCCCATTCTATTATCTTAATGAAGTTGATAAAAGAATACAGAGACAATTTTCCCTAAAGCCATTTTGTGCTCTGTGTGACCCTAAAATATCATTTGAGACGGACAGTCTGGGTGACCTTCATCAGTTTATCCTGGGTGGGGGGGGCTTTGACCTCTGACCCATCAGGATGCCTGAGTGAGACAGGAGTGGTGGCGAGTCATGAAATAATGAACACAGTCACTGGCTTTTCGTTCCCACAGAAAAGTGTTGTGGAAATTCAGTACTGAGAGAGACTTGGTCTTAGTCATTTCTTCAAACAATCATCTTTATTTAACATCAATTAATTATTGCAATAATGAGACCGTCAGCCCACCAGTCTTGACTGACTGTTAGGCTGAGAGTCTAGCCTTTACAGACAACGCACAGTTTTTATATAGCTGATACCAAGATTGCTTAGTCAGTCACTTCTAACCTTCCCATAAGCCACCTTGGTTATCTACACAAGATGGTATTTTACTTAGTTTCCCAGATGCCAGGAAGATGAGACAACATTATTCTTAATTCTTCCAGGCTCTCTCTATCTCGAGTCACACAGACCACATCTTGTCTATAGAATGCTAGCTTTTAGGTTTTTATCACCAACACAAGTCCGGAAGGTAGCAAGTTCAAATCCCCAAGCTTTTATTTAAATTTATTTTTTATATATAATGTCAGCTTCAAGCTCTCTCTCGTAGAACCCATGTCCTCAACACCCAGACTAGCTGCAGGGTGCTAGAGTGGAGACCATAAAACACAGCATTAGCAGGACAGAAATATCTTACTGTTTGTTAAGTAAATAATTGTTACATATCCAACAAATAAGGTGAATACAACATGTTTCCCTCACAAAAGAGAAAATGTGTTATTTGAGTGCAGGTTGGGGTGGAGTTTAGTTACGGTTGTAAGGGGAGGAGGGCGTGGGGGGTGACGCTGGGCTGGGGAGGCCTCAGGGCAGGAAGCAGGCAGGGACCCAGCTGTCCTCCCAGTCCCAGTGGAAATCCCTGACCTATAGAGAGGAATGACAGGCATGCAGGGTGCTGCTGGCCAGGCAGGGACACAGCCACACATTGAAAATGCATGCACGCACGCGCACACACACACACACACGGGCCTTATTCCAACCAGTGGCGGTCGGTACTGTTTAAGATGAGGGACGATTTTTCTTTTCAATTACAGCATATTGGATGACTGTCATTCATATTCCGTTCATCTATCTCAATGTAACATTGATAGGTTTAGGATACTCACATTTACCCTATAGCCATCATGAGGATGCTACAACCTAGCCTATGAGTGAAAGTTTACAATGTAGGTGCACAGGTCGAGAGAAATTTCAGTAATCAAGGTGACAGACAGTGACACATTCAATACCGCCTTGCACACTCTTGCCTGCATCGAGCTGATCTAGGGTGTAATCCTTAGCCCAACAGTTGCAAACAAGAGTTTCTATTGGATAAATTCAGGTATGTTTATCCCCTTTTTGTTCTGTTTGCTTCTGTTTAAGAAATGTTTTTTTAACAGAGTAGGTGGAATGAATACACCCACTCACACAAACACAGTTCACTTCCATAGCAGCCACACAAACAGCGTGACTTTGATCATTGGCTAATTCCTTCTTGCATCTACGCGCTCTCTTCCTCTCACCTTTCCCTTCACTTGTGGACTTCAGTGCACAACACATCAGCTGTCAGGCGAAAAAAAAAACATTCCAAGCCAACCCTTCATATCATAACCGCTACACACAGCCTACACCGTTGTCACCATATTAGCTCACATCAAGTCAACATGGCTAGTAGAACTAACACATAAGTAAACCCGCTACAATAATGCACTACAGTGTATAGTCAGCAAGCAGTTACACTGGCGGCCCCAGTGGCAATAAATTCATAAAACCAAAAGCTTACTGTGACTTGGAAGAGTTCCAGTGTTGGATAGCCTTAGCCAGCTAGCTAGGTAACATAGCATCCCTCTCTGTTTGAGCCAGGTGTTTGAGTAGGCTAAACTATCTAGCGAAGTAAGTGAAAGTGGAAAAAAATATATAGCTAGCTCTCTCTCGCTTCATTTTAAAAATAAATTCCTTTGTTTAGCTTCAATTATTGTCTTTCTCTTGGAGTCAACTACTCACCACATGCTATGCACTGCAGTGCTAGCTAGCTGTAGCTTATGCTTTCAGTACTAGATTAATTATCTGATCCTTTGATTGGGTCAACAACATGTCAGTTAATGCTGCAAGAGCTCCGAAAGGTTGAAGGAAGTCCTCTGGAATTTGTGTACATTTTTGGAAGGGGGTGAGAACCACGACCCTCCTAGGTTTTATATTGAAGTCAATGTACCCAGAGGAGGAAGCTAGCTGTCCTCCAGCGACACCATAGTGCTACCCTACAGAGTGCTGTTATTGCTACTGTCGACCTTCATTGCAACACTGTATTTTAATAGATTATTTGGCGACATTAATATATTTAGTTTTATCTAAAAAGGTTCACTTTAATGTTTCACTGTTTTTATGTTTATGAAATTCACTGAGGAGGATGGTCCTCCCGAGGAGCCTCCACTGATTCCAACCCAATGTCACACAGACTGACATGAACTAATGTCAGCCATGATGTTTCCTTGGCAGAGGAACCCTGAAGAGGGGTAAGAGGTTAGTTTGAGGAAGGAGTTGCGTTGACCACATGCTACACATGAGCTTATTTTCAGCTGGAGGACTTTGTAATATCAGCAGTTACCTGGGTACTGTTGGGGACAAGGCACACTGACTGAGGGACTGGAGAGATGAACAGGACACTTAAAAAGGAAGTGGCAAAGAGTCCTCTAGTCTACTGCTCTGAAAGACATTGAATTCACTTGTAATTTTCTAAAATAACTACTAATATCTTTCAGTTTGTCTGCAACTAAGTTTATTATCAAGGACACTTGTACAAATATAGTAAACAAGCCAAAGACAAATATTATACCTGACATTTTCTCACAAATCTACATCTTAATCATGGTATAAATTTCCAAAATCGAAAATGTAATACTACCGTGTAGTAAATGTAACTTGATTAAAACATTTCATAGAAACATGATTATTTTTTAGATACAAAAACACATGCAGCCTTCTCATGGTCGAGAGAGGAGCTGTCATTGTCTCCAAACACCACGTTATAGAGAGAAACTTCACTGACAAGGGCTGCATACCAAATGGCACCATATTCCCTATTTAGTGCACTACTTTTAACCAGGGCCCATAGAGAATGAAACTTATAGAGAAGAGGTTGCCATTTGGGATGTACCCAATTTGTCCATCAGGTGGCAGAAGGAAGCAGGTCTTCCTCACTGGCCTACAGGTTGGAGCGAGTTAGCCATGGAAACTCCTAAGAGACAGAGACAGACCATGGACAGTCAGTCGAACTGGCTTTGACATCCAGATTTGAATTTGCCTGGTATAGACCAGGGAACGGGGTGTCATGTCAGATTTGTCCTGTAGTTACCTGTTGCTTCCTGTCTGAGGAGGGGTCTATGAGGACATTGAGGAGACTAGGTCTCTCCCAGTCACTGAGGCTGAGCTGTAAGGCACTACGCAGCTCCTCCTCTGTCCGCACCAGGAACCCTCGTCCTCCGAAGGCGTTCATGACCTCATCATAGCGGGCTTCAGGCAGCAGGGTCACAGGGGGGGCTCTGGAGAGGAGAGGGGAGAGTGGAGGGGGGAGAACCGAGGACAAGATGACCAACATACCATCACTAGAGGTAATCCTGACCTTGACATAACCAGTCAGAGTAGGCCCAGTCCCAAATTGACCTTTAAACCCAAACCCCTCTGTACTCACACAGTGGTGAGATCTCCCATCTTCCCCATCATTTCCCACGTCTCTGCATCCACGCCGCTGTAGATCCCGTTGTTGTTGACCACGATGATGACCACCGGGAGTTTATACCTGGTCAGAGGGGAAAGCATCAACGATGAGGGGAAAGCATCAATAACGAGGGAAAGCATCAATGACTAGGTTAGGGTGTTGACACTTTAATTCTCCTATGCACCTGACCAGTGATTACTACAACCACATTTTGCTATGTGAGAGAGACCTTGACTGTACCAACCTGCACATGGTCTCCACCTCCATCCCAGAGAATCCAAAGGCACTGTCCCCCTCCACACACACCACCCTCTGGCCTGTGTTCTGGTTCCTCTGCACTGTTGCAGCCGCGATGGCAAAGCCCAGACCCACCCCCATCGTCCCAAAGGTGCCAGCATCCAACCTGCGCGCGCGCACACACACACACACACACACACACACACACACACACACACACACACACACACACACGGCTGTGTTAATAAGAGCTCAGAGTGTGTAAAAAAAGGTATCTTTGTTTGTGTGTGTGTCTGTGTGTTAAGTAGGAAGCAAGGAACAATATCTGGGGGGGTAAGATACTAAGAGTCCATCTAGTCAGCCTGTCAGGCAGCACTACATTGAATAATCATTCAGTCAACCTGTCAGGCAGCACTACATTGAATAATCATCCAGTCAACCTGTCAGGCAGCACTATATTGAGAAGTCATCCAGTCAACCTGTCAGGCAGCACTACATTGAATAATCATACAGTCAACCTGTCAGGCAGCACTACATTGAGAAGTCATCTAGTCAGCCTGCCAGGCAGCACTATATTGAGAGGTCAATCTGTCAGGCAGCACTATATTGAGGAATCATCTAGTCAGCCTGCCAGGCAGCACTACATTGAGAAGTCATCCAGTCAACCTGTCAGGCAGCACTACATTGAGAAGTCATCCAGTCAACCTGTCAGGCAGCACTATATTGAGAGGTCAACCTGTCAGGCAGCACTACATTGAGAAGTCATCCAGTCAACCTGCCAGGCAGCACTACATTGAGAAGTCATCCAGTCAACCTGCCAGGCAGACCTACATTGAGAAGTCATCCAGTCAACCTGCCAGGCAGCACTACATTGAGAAGTCATCCAGTCAACCTGCCAGGCAGCACTACATTGAGAAGTCATCCAGTCAACCTGCCAGGCAGCACTACATTGAGAAGTCATCCAGTCAACCTGCCAGGCAGACCTACATTGAGGAGTCATCCAGTCAACCTGCCAGGCAGCACTACATTGAGAAGTCATCCAGTCAACCTGCCAGGCAGCACTAGATTGAGAAGTCTTCCCAGGCAGAACTATCAACAGGTTCCTGGACAACAACAACTAATTCCTACTTGCCTACAGGGAAGACTTGTGTGAGGCGGCATGCCTTGCCTGTGTCGAGGAAGGTAGTTGTTCAACATGGTACGCCCAATGTCCATGGTGTTGGCCCCCTCACTCACGATGACACAGTCGTGGGGCAGCAGCTGGGAGATGTGGTGGAACACTTGGTAGTAGTTCATGGGTGTTGTTGACTGAAGAGCTAATGCCTGGAGAGAGAAACACAATCAAATCAGGGGTGGTAGATAGGCTAGCTTGCTTAGGTCACAGGTCATGGACGCACACACCAACACACCTTTGTCATTGTTGCATTAGCAGCCATCTTCTCTTTCAATGTGGTCCACCATTCTGTATCAGCTGGATACTTCCAGCCATCTTTATGGACATACTCTAGGAGCTGAAAGTTAAGATGAGGAGTAGAAACTAAGCAAACTGAATCAAGTACAGATGTACGATCTTAATTTGAGCACCCTGTAGCAGGAGAACTTTCCTGCAATGCAGGACATGTAAAATGTGTTGTATATTTGAGGTTTAAAAAGGCTTCTGAAGTGTTTACTCTTATACATTTCAGACTTGATTTTCCCCTATGAGAAATGTATCAACCCCTACAGAAAATGTCAAATTATTATAATCCACATAATAATTCACATTCCT
The DNA here is from genome assembly GCF_002021735.2 of Oncorhynchus kisutch. Taxonomy (NCBI): domain Eukaryota; kingdom Metazoa; phylum Chordata; class Actinopteri; order Salmoniformes; family Salmonidae; genus Oncorhynchus; species Oncorhynchus kisutch. The sequence goes on along the minus strand of NW_022261979.1, from coordinate 3,565,505 downwards.
GTTGCTGCAGGATTATTTTCCTGCTGTAGCAAACTGGTTCAAATAAGATCCTACATCTGTACCAATTCAATTCCATTTATACTTTGCTGAAAATCAAATAGTTGTTACAGACAGGATAATCAATGCTTGTTTAAAAAAAAAAATACATTTGTTTTAAACATTTTATTTTTTATTGTAAAGTGTATTGAGACTTGTTAAATGCACTGTAAATACAGACCAATGTACAGACCACCAGGACCCAGCAATACAGTAACATACAGATATGGGGCACATATTAGATGCCTGTGATGTGTTACCTGCTTGACAATAGCATTGACGTCCCCCAGGACTGAGTTGTGTTACCTGCTTGACAATAGCATTGACGTCCCCCAGGACTGAGTTGTGTTACCTGCTTGACAATAGCATTGACATCCCCCAGGACTGAGTTGTGTTACCTGCTTGACAATAGCATTGACGTCCCCTAGGACTGAGTTGTGTTACCTGCTTGACAATAGCATTGACGTCCCCTAGGACTGAGTTGTGTTACCTGTTTGACAATAGCATTGACGTCCCCTAGGAGAGCCGCAGCAGGTTGCATGTTGTTCCCCATCTCCTCGGCACATAGATCAACCTTGACATAAATAAAGTATGTGGAACGTTACTACAACATACCAGCAACGACACATGACAGGAAGAGCACCGTGCGCGACACATGACAGGAAGAGCACCGTGCGCGACACATGACAGGAAGAGCACCGTGCGCGACACATGACAGGAAGAGCACCGTGCGCGACACATGACAGGAAGAGCACCGTGCGCGACACATGACAGGAAGAGCACCGTGCGCGACACATGACAGGAAGAGCACCGTGCGCGACACATGACAGGAAGAGCACCGTGTGCGACACATGACAGGAAGAGCACCGTGTGCGACACATGACAGGAAGAGCACCGTGCGCGACACATGACACGAAGAGCACCGTGTGCGACACATGACAGGAAGAGCACAGTGCGCGACACATGACAGGAAGAGCACCGTGTGCGACACATGACAGGAAGAGCACTGTGCGCAACACATGACAGGAAGAGCACCGTGCACGACACATGTAACAGCAGCTGGAAGACCGGCCAAACACAACAGAAATAACCAGGTTCCACCACATAATGATAAGGCTAACACACACATAAATATATATATATAATAAAAATAAAAATATATATATATAATAAAAATAAAAATAAATATATATATTTATGTGTGTGTTAGCCTTATCATTATGTGGTGGAACCTGGTTATTTCTGTTGTGTTTGGCCGGTCTTCCAGCTGCTGTTACATGTGTCGTGCACGGTGCTCTTCCTACTTTTTTTGCTGAGTATATTTTCGTATATATATATATATATATATATATATATATATATATATATATATATATATATATATATATATATATACGAAAATATACTCAGCAAAAAAAGTCCTCTCACTGTCAACTGCCTTTAATTTTCAGCAAACTTAACATGTGTAAATATTTGTATGAACATTAGATTCAACAACTGAGACATACACTGAACAAGTTCCACAGACATGTGACCTACAGAAATGGAATAACGTGTCCCTGAACAAAGGGGTGGTCAAAATCAAAAGTAACAGTCAGTATCTGGTGTGGCCACCAGCTGCATTAAGTACTGCAATGCATCTCCTCCTCATGGACTGCACCAGATTTGCAATTTATTGCTGTGAGATGTTACCCCACTCTTCCACCAAGGCACCTGCAAGTTCCCAGAGATTTTTGGGGGTAATGGCCCTAGCCTTCACCCTCCGATTCAATAGGTCCCAGACGTGCTCAATGGGATTGAGATCTGGGCTCTTCGCTGGCCATGGCAGAACACTGACATTCCTGTCTTGCAGGAAATCACGCATAGAATGAGCAGTATGGCTGGTGGCATTGTCATGCTGGAGGGTCATGTCAGGATGAGCCTGCAGGAAGGGTACCACATGAGGGAGGAGGATGTCTTCCCTATAATGCACAGAGTTGAGATTGCCTGCAATGACAACAAGCTCAGTCCAATGAGGCTGTGACACACCGCCACAGACCATGACGGACCCTTCACCTCCAAATCGATCCCACTCCAGAGTACAGGCCTCGGTGTAACGCTCATTCCTTCAACGATAAACGCGAATCCGACCATCACCTCTGGTGAGACAAAACCGCAACTTGTCAGTGAAGAGCACTTTTTGCCAGTCCTGTCTGGTCCAGCGACGGTGGGTTTGTGCCCATAGGCAACGTTGTTGCCGGTGATGTCTGGTGAGGACCTGCCTTATAACAGGCCTACAAGTCCTTAGTCCAGCCTCTCTCAGCCTATTGCGGACAGTTTGAGCATTGAAGGAGGGATTGTGAGTTCCTGGTGTAACTCAGGCAGTTGTTGTTGCCATCCTGTACCTGTCTCGCAGGTGTGATGTTTGGATGTACCGATCCTGTGCAGGTGTTGTTACACGTGGTCTGCCACTGCGAGGACGATCAGCTGTCCATCCTGTCTCCCTGTAGCGTTGTCTTAGGTGTACTTCCCAGTACTGACATTGCAATTTATTGCCCTGGCCACATCTGCAGTCCTCATGCCTCCTTGCAGCATGCCTAAGGCACATTCACGCAGATGAGCAGGGACCCTGGGCATCTTTCTTTTGGTGTTTTTCAGTTAGTAGAAAGGCCTCTTTAGTGTCCTAAGTTTTCATAACTGTGACCTTAATTGCCTACTGTCTGTAAGCTGTTAGTGTCTTAACGACCGTTCCACAGGTGCATGTTCATTAATTGTTTATTGTTCATTAAAACAAGCATGGGAAAAAGTGTTTAAAACCTTTACAATGAAGATCTATGAAGTTATTTGGATATTTAAGAATTATCTTTGAAAGACAGGGTCCTGAAAAAGGGACGTTTATTTTTATACTACATATAAAATAGCCAGTTGAAGTGGGAAGTTTACATACACCTGAGCCAAATACATTTAAACGCAGTTTTTTCACCATTCCTGACATTTAATACTAGTAAAAATCCCTGTCTAAGGTCATTTAGGATCACCACTTTATTTTAAGAATGTGAAATGTCAGAATAATAGTAGATAGAATGATTTATTGCAGCTTTTATTTCTTTATCACATTCCCAGTGGGTCAGAAGTTTACATACACTTAATTAGTATTTGGTAGCATTGCCTTTAAATGGTTTAACTTGGATCAAACGTTTCGGGTAGCCTTCCACAAGCTTCCCACAATAAGTTGGGTGAATTTTGGCCCATTCCTCCTGACAGAGCTGGTGTAACTGAGTCAGGTTTGTAGGCCTCCTTGCTCGCACACGCTTTTTCAGTTCTGCCCACACATTTTCTATGGGATTGAGGTCAGGGCTTTGTGATGGCCACTCCAATACCTTGACTTTGTCGCCCTTAAGCCATTTTGCCTCAACGTTGGAAGTACACTTGGGGTCATTGTCCATTTGGAAGACCCATGTGACCAAGCTTTAACTGACAGTGTGTTCAATAAAGACATGAAAACGTATCATTGTTTGTGTGTTATTAGTTTAAGCAGACTGTGTTTGTCTGTTGTTGTGACCTAGATGAAGATCAGATCAAAGTTTGACCAATTTATGCAGAGATCCAGGTATTTCCAAAGGGTTCACATACTTTTTCTTGCCACTGTATGTATGCATGTGTGTGTGTGTGTGTGTGTGTGTGTGTGTGTGTATATAGCGTTCCCTTTTATAAACCGAGTGATTTGAGCACTGAATGCTGATTGGGTTAAAGCCGAGGTACTGTATATTTAAGCAATATGGCCAAAGGGGGTGTGGTATATGACCAATATACCATACAGGCCTTAGCCATGGTAAATTGGTCATAACCACAAACCCCTGAGGTGCCTGATTGCTATTATAAACTGGTTGCCAGCATAATTAGAGTAGTAAAAATACATGTTTTGTCATACCCGTGGTTAACAGTCTGATAAACCATGGCTGTTAGCCAATCAGCATTCAGGGCTCAAACCACCCGGCTTATAAAAGACCGTTTAACGTGGGTATGACCAAAAAAACATTTTCACTGTTGGAATGTGGTGGTAACCAATTTATAATAGCAATAAGGGACCTCTGGGGTTTAAGGTATATAGCCAATATATCACGGGATAAGGCCTGTATCCAGGCACTCTGCGTTGCATCGTACATAAGAACAGCCCTTAGCCGTGGTATATTGGCCATTTACCACACCACCTTACAGATGTACTGTACAGCACTATGACAGCCATGACATTATTTAGACAGACCACAAGAGACTTATAGAGAAGCTATTTAGGTAATAGACTAAATCCAATAGACTGACTCAAAGACATTTATACCTGGTTACAATGAACTGCAGTACACTACGACATGACCTGTGACTAGGGTTGCAAAATTATGGCAACTTTCCCAAAATTCCCAGAAATCCCTGTTGGAAGATTCCAGAAATCAGAAAATCTGACGTAATAAGCAGAAAATCTGGAATCTTGAAAATAACATTTAAAAAGCAACCCTACTGGTGAACTTTGACCTACCTGGATGACCTTTACATGGGGGTCAAACCTGGGGGGAAGGCCAAAGTGCAGGATCCAGTTGAGCCTGGCACCAAGTAGGACCACAACATCAGACTGGAGCAGAGCTCTGCAGTCCACACCAAGACCATAGAACCAGGAGGATAGGAAGAGAGGAGGAGTATAGGAGGAGGAGGGTTAGGAAGAGAGAGAAGGATAGGAAGAGAGGAGGAGGAGGATAGGAAGAGAGGTGGAAGAGGATAGGAAGAGAGGTGGATAGAAAGAGAGAAGGAAGAGGGTTAGGAAGAGAGGATGAAGAGGGTTAGGAAGAGAGGAAGAGAGCAGGGAAAAGAACACAATCAGATGAAACCAAATGTGATGAAAAGAGACTAGTTATAGATGGGGATTTCAGGAAGGCCCAGAGTTCTACTGGTCTGTTCATCCTGGTCCTACTTATACAGTCAAAGGTCTGCACATGAATATGATGCCAGCTGAGAGAAGGAGTGGCTGACCTGGAGCGGGCAGCAGCAACACAGTTGGGGTGGTCGTCAGGCAGCACCCCTTTACCCATGGGGGTGGGCAGGAAGGGCAGGCCACACCCCTCCACCAGCTCCCTCAGAGCCCCCTCTGCTCTTCCATGGGCTGCACCTGCAGAGGGAAACAGACAGAGGGCACCGCCACACTGATATCAACAGACTGACCTTGCATTCAGCTGAACACAACGTTGTGCAATGTTCAGATAAAATATAGCATGTAGAACAAACATGCCTCTCTGACAGGTAGAATGAGTAATCATGTCCACAACTTTTGTCTACTGAGCGTGGTCCTGTTTTCAGCGGAACCCTGGTACAATGCTATAGGTGTTACAGTGCATTTCAGCTGGCTATTGATCCCTCCTGGACAGACAGTAACATAACTGGTAGTAGCGTCTGTCAACAGACTGGGGAAAGGGGATACCTAGTCAGTTGTACAACTGAATGCCTTCAACTGAAATGTGTCTTCCGTATGTAACCCTCTGAATCAGAAAGGTGAGGGGGCTGCCTTAATCCACATCCACGACACCCTGGGAACAGTGCCTTGCTCAGGGACAGAACGACAGATTTTTATCTTGTCAGCTCGGGAGATTCGATCCAGCAACCTTTCGGTTAGTGGGCCAACGCTCTAACCACTAGGCTACCTGCCACTAACGAGGAACTCTGTTCTGGTACGCTGATTTTTCACTACTGATCATTTGGACAAATCACGATTTCACAGGTGTTCGCATCTTTTCAATGTCAGAAGGGGATGGGGACATTAGGCCCATAAACTTGCCTGAAACTTGCAGAGAGTTTCTGTTTAGGGGGGGTGAAGAGTCACGTTTGTATCTTTGTATCTTTCTCTTAATATCTCCCCACAGAACTGAATCAAGTACCTGACGCAATTCCACAAGATGTCAGTTCTGGGTTTGGCTATTAAAAAGCATTGCCTAACTTTCCCAATGATAAGTAAAGGCTGTTTGGCCTACCTTTCCCAATGATAAGTAAAGGCTGTTTGGCCTACCTTTCCCAATGATAAGTAAAGGCTGTTTGGCCTACCTTTCCCAATGATAAGTAAAGGCTGTTTGGCCTACCTTTCCCAATGATAAGTAAAGGCTGTTTGGCCTACCTTTCCCAATGATAAGTAAAGGCTGTTTGGCCTACCTTTCCCAATGATAAGTAAAGGCTGTTTGGCCTACCTTTCCCAATGATAAGTAAAGGCTGTTTGGCCTACCTTTCCCAATGATAAGTAAAGGCTGTTTGGCCTACCTTTCCCAATGATAAGTAAAGGCCGTTTGGCTCCTTTTAGAACAGCCAGTGCTTCTGTGATCGCCATATGGTCAGCCATACTCACTGGAGGAGGTGGACAACAGGGCACCTCTCTGACAAAGGAAATAGGAAAGAATTGGTCAAATATTAAACATGTTACCTATCAACTTCATTGCATAGGTAAATAAATCATGAAGGTCTATCTAGGCGTATTGCTATTCTCTGATGAGAATACTTTGATATAGTGCTATATTTTCTAACTAATTTAACAAAATCTGGTAATTTCTTGTTCACTTCAGACGTTAAAAGGTAGAACAAAATCAAATCAAAATGACTATGGTGATGTGAAGTCAGAGGTATACATATTCAACAGAAACACATTAGTATACATTTTAAATGGATGAAAGACAGTGATAGCCACCAACCTGACTCTGCTCCTGTCCACTTTAGCATTGACCATGTCCCCAGATATGTCTACATATACAGCACCGGGACGTCCATACATGCTAGTGCGTACTGCCTAAGACAGACCAAATACCCTTCCATTCAGAATCAATTAAGGCTGTGTTCTTCTGAAGCACTTAAGTTACCTTGCTAAGCTGGAAAATTAGAGTTCAGAAAATAATTGCATGTGATACCAAATGATATGAAGAGGACTAAACATAGGGAGTCAGAGGAGACTGTATACCTTCTCTACCACTGAGGAGATCATATCCAGACTGCTGGGCCTAGCTGAGAACTTACTGTACAGTCGGCACGCCTCCACCTGACGAACAAAGAGGACCACAAATAACAAATGATGTCTTCTTTCAGCAATTACACTGCTAGGACCAGTTTCCTGGATAGAGATTCTCTATTGAGTTTGCTTTTTAGGCCATGACTAAGCTTAATCTGTGTCCGGGAAACCACCCCCTAATGTTCAATAGTCAGAAACCTCATGGTTGAGTTAGTACCTGTGGAAACTCTTGAAACGCCCCAGTGGTCTCCTGGTTTTGATCGGCGGAGCCTCCAATAACAATCACAGGCCTACAGAGAGAGTAGTATCACACAATGACATCAACTGACAAGCGGAGATAGTTTGGAGTCCTCAGATCATTTTTTGCAGTGTAAGGATAGCATCCCTTCTTTTGAAAGGAAGGACCACTGAACATGAGTAGAAGGGCCTTCTGTTTGTAGAGTTCTAACATACCAGCAGTTCATGTTAGCGTTGGCCATTCCACCAAGAGCATGAATGAGTCCCGGTCCAGACACAACCAGACACGCCCCTGGACTGGAGAGGAACAGACAGACAGGCAGACAAACAGGAAGATAAGCAGACAGAGAGGAACAGACAGACAGGCAGACAAACAGGAAGATAAGCAGACAGAGGGGAACAGGCAGACAAACAGGAAGATAAGCAGACAGGCAGACAAACAGGAAGATAAGCAGACAGAGACGAACAGGCAGACAGGCAGACAAACAGGAAGATAAGCAGACAGAGAGGAACAGACAGACAGGCAGACAAACAGGAAGATAAGCAGACAGAGAGGAACAGACAGACAGGCAGACAAACAGGAAGATAAGCAGACAGAGAGGAACAGGCAGTAAGACAGACAAACAGGAAGATAAGCAGACAGAGAGGAACAGACATACAGGCAGACAAACAGGAAGATAAGCAGACAGAGAGGAACAGACAGACAGGCAGACAAACAGGAAGATAAGCAGACAGAGAGGAACAGACAGACAGGCAGACAAACAGGAAGATAAGCAGACAGAGAGGAACAGACAGACAGGCAGACAAACAGGAAGATAAGCAGACAGAGAGGAACAGACAGACAGGCAGACAAACAGGAAGATAAGCAGACAGAGAGGAACATGCAGACAGGCAGACAAACAGGAAGATAAGCAGACAGAGAGGAACAGACAGACAGGAAGATAAGCAGACAGAGAGGAACAGACAGACAGGCAGACAAACAGGAAGATAAGCAGACAGAGAGGAACAGACAGACAGGAAGATAAGCAGACAGAGAGGAACAGGCAGACAGGCGGACAAACAGGAAGATAAGCAGACAGAGAGGAACAGACAGACAGGCAGACAGACAGGAAGATAAGCAGACAGAGAGGAACAGGCAGTAAGACAGGAAAACAAACTGAGAGACAGCAATGTAAAACAGCTATGAAACTGACCCTCACACACAAGTCTGGCTAGTTAATATCCCATGGTTTAGTATTGTATGGAGAGAGTAGTCTCTCTAGGCAGATGGGATGCTTCCCACATTAACAATGTATGGAGATAGGTCAGGGATTTCAGAGAGGAGAGATAGTATCTCTAGAGCTCTCTTATAATGACAATCCTCCTACCGTCCAGTGAGGTAACCAACAGCAGACGCAGCATAGCAAGCCTGTTGGATGACACACACCACATCAGTATTACTGGTGTACCCACAACCAATTCACATAAAACATGTCATGGGAAGATTCCTAAAAATAAAAGGTGGCTTACGGCTTGTTCATTGCGCATTCCCACATACTTGATTCCTGAGGCTTGAGCTGCCATAGCCACTTCAATGACTGGAACACCAACTATTCCAAACATATATTCTACATTCTGCAGAGAGATACATGTGGATACAGTATGAATTGTTACAGTGTAGTTTAGATGTTCTTTGCATTGACACACACTTTGGGATACATCAACAGGGGTGTTAACATATGCTATTCCATATTTTAACAAACATCCACATAAACATCTAAATGTTTTGCTACACAAATATGAATAGTTCGCTATACCAGTGCAATGACCTTTGACACACTTTCACAACTCCTAGTGCTACATTGTCAATTCCAAAGGCCATGATCAGCGGCGAATATATTATTTACCAAACCGTAGCAATACCGTTATACAGTGTAATACTCTTTTATATAAATTGCACATATCTCACCTGAGCTTTTAGTGCCTCAGCAATGAGCTGAGCGCCTGTCACATCTTCCATTATTACTGTCCAGAAATCTGTTAGTGATACTCAATAGCTTATTCGTCGTTTTTAGATCTCTTGCAAATCATTGGTTTTTGTCCGCATTACAAAATGCATTATATGAGTAGCGACAATCGATAGATATTTCGATAGCCACTTACTCCACAGAGTGCAAATTTGAGTGACTGGACGACTTCTGGCACTGCTGCCCAAAGCATGACCCGTTTCTACGACTTCCGGGTTCAGGGCCAATCACATGAGCCGTACGATAGTAGTTATGAATATGTATGAACTAGTAGCCTTTTTCTTTTTTTATTGCAAGAAATACACAACAAGGTCTCATTATGTGTTTATAACTGCATTTATACTTAACTAAATTAAATAATTATTAGTGTATGACTTGAGTGTATGCATTATAGATATGGGCTTCATAGAAAGTGTAACAACTGTTCTCTGTTCATCTTGTTTTAAAATTGTTACAATAAAATGTACATTTAAAACAAGAAACAAAGAAAACACATTTTATGATTTTAAATAGGTTCAAAAAGTTGGTTGAAAATACACTTGCACTTACACGAGCTTACATGGTTCTCGAATGAATCAGGTCTCTGCATATAAATACTTAGGGATATGGTTGGATGATGAACTGTCTATTAAAATGCACATTGACCAACTTTATAAACGGCTAAAAATCAAGCTAGGCTTCCTCTATAGAGACAGGACATGTTTGTCCTCTACAAATAGAAGACAAATTGTGCAAGCTACTTTTATGTCTGTTATAGATTATGGGGATATTATCTACATGCATGCTACGGCATCAACACTTAAATCGATGGATGCTATTTATCATTGAGTACTTAGGTTTATTACGGGCGCTAGCTACAGAACTCACCACTGTGTTTTGTATCAACATGTGGGTTGGACTTCGCTGTCCATGAGACGAGAATATGTTCTCGTGTTTGTCTATGAAGCACTTCTGAATAAACTACCATCTTATTTATCATCACTCATCAATATTAGAATTAGAATTCCTAAAACCAGGTCTCAAGAATGGATTACACTTGAGGCCCATGTGATTTCCAGAGTTGGGTATGGCTGCCTTTTCCTGTTTACGCTCCTTGCCAATGGAATAGCCTGCAGACTAAACTTACATTTGAGAGTCTTGTCCCCCTGTCGCCCATTTTAAATATTTATTGGAGCATTTTTATTTTTGTATTGCTTGTAACTTTCGAGTAATGCAAGTTATTGTGCTGTTAGGGGAATAACCTGTTAGGGGAATAACCTGTTAGGGGAATAACCTGTTAGGGGAATAACCTGTGTGCAAATGTAATAATCTGCTGGTGTCTGTGTTATCTGTGATGGTCTTGTTTGTCTTGTGTAGTTTCTGAATCATTGTAGCTGAACTGAATGTGTAACATGTCTATGCAGGGCCCAGCTGTAAAAGAAACCTTGGTCTCAGTCTGTGTTCCTTGTTGAAATAAAGGTAGAATAATATGATCCATTCATGGCTTTAGTTGTGTCTTGATCATGTGAATAGTCGACGGAGTTTTCTCCTATATGTCTGTCTTTATGTAACATCTTTTCTGTATTAAAATGTGATTTCCACAATCAATAATCATAAACAGTGCTTCACTATAAATATGTTTGACGATGTGGTTTGAAGTACCATTATCTTGCACAAACAGTAAGACGACTATAGACAGAAATCAATGCAGTAATGTTTTATTAAATAAAGGCTCTGATTAAAATAGTAATAAAATCCGGCATTTGGCTAATTCTTCTTCCCAAAAGCTTTTCTGAATGGTTTGGAGACGGCTCTGGAGATAGCTCGTAACACCCTGACTATGAGAGGGCGTTTACGGGACTGGGACTCCTGGGGAGCAGGGGCCAGTGTGGTTGTCAGGGCCTCCTTGGGTGGGGAAGTGGATAGAACCTCACACTCAGCATCTGTGATAAGAATATTTCATAATCAGAAAATGAATGTGTGTATCTGTCTGCCTGTCTGTCCGCCTGTATCTGTAGTCACCGTTTTAACAAGCTGGCCATAGGGTGATACATCAATATGACATAATCAATGCTTATCACTTACCCTGTGAAATACGAGTCTCTCTGAGACGTTTGGTAGGCAGAGAATCCTGTTCAGGGTGGCTCTTCGGTTCCCCTTTTGTCTTGAATAGCTGTTGACAAAACACATCAGGACAACTGAGCCTGTGTAAAATATACAGTGCCTTGCGAAAGTATTCGGCCCCCTTGAACTTTGCGACCTTTTGCCACATTTCAGGCTTCAAACAAAAATATATAAAACTGTATTTTTTTGTGAAGAATCAACAACAAGTGGGACACAATCATGAAGTGGAACGACATTTATTGGATATTTCAAACTTTTTTAACAAATCAAAAACTGAAAAATTGGGCGTGCAAAATTCTTCAGCCCCCTTAAGTTAATACTTTGTAGCGCCACCTTTTGCTGCGATTACAGCTGTAAGTCGCTTGGGGTATGTCTCTATCAGTTTTGCACATCGAGAGACTGACATTTTTTCCCATTCCTCCTTGCAAAACAGCTCGAGCTCAGTGAGGTTGGATGGAGAGCATTTGTGAACAGCAGTTTTCAGTTCTTTCCACAGATTCTCGATTGGATTCAGGTCTGGACTTTGACTTGGCCATTCTAACACCTGGATATGTTTATTTTTGAACCATTCCATTGTAGATTTTGCTTTATGTTTTGGATCATTGTCTTGTTGGAAGACAAATCTCCGTCCCAGTCTCAGGTCTTTTGCAGACTCCCATCAGGTTTTCTTCCAGAACGGTCCTGTATTTGGCTCCATCCATCTTCCCATCAATTTTAACCATCTTCCCTGTCCCTGCTGAAGAAAAGCAGGCCCAAACCATGATGCTGCCACCACCATGTTTGACAGTGGGGATGGTGTGTTCAGGGTGATGAGCTGTGTTGCTTTTACGCCAAACATAACATTTAGCATTGTTGCCAAAAAGTTCAATTTTGGTTTCATCTGACCAGAGCACCTTCTTCCACATGTTTGGTGTGTCTCCCAGGTGGCTTGTGGCAAACTTTAAACGACACCTTTTATGGATATCTTTAAGAAATGGCTTTCTTCTTGCCACTCTTCCATAAAGGCCAGATTTGTGCAATATACGACTGATTGTTGTCCTATGGACAGAGTCTCCCACCTCAGCTGTAGATCTCTGCAGTTCATCCAGAGTGATCATGGGCCTCTTGGCTGCATCTCTGATCAGTCTTCTCCTTGTATGAGCTGAAAGTTTAGAGGGACGGCCAGGTCTTGGTAGATTTGCAGTGGTCTGATACTCCTTCCATTTCAATATTATGGCTTGCACAGTGCTCCTTGGGATGTTTAAAGCTTGGGAAATCTTTTGTATCCAAATCCGGCTTTAAACTTCTTCACAACAGTATCTCGGACCTGCCTGGTGTGTTCCTTGTTCTTCATGATGCTCTCTGCGCTTTTAACGGACCTCTGAGACTATCACAGTGCAGGTGCATTTATACGGAGACTTGATTACACACAGGTGGATTGTATTTATCATCATTAGTCATTTAGGTCAACATTGGATCATTCAGAGATCCTCACTGAACTTCTGGAGAGAGTTTGCTGCACTGAAAGTAAAGGGGCTGAATAATTTTGCACGCCCAATTTTTCAGTTTTTGATTTGTTAAAAAAGTTTGAAATATCCAATAAATGTCGTTCCACTTCATGATTGTGTCCCACTTGTTGTTGATTCTTCACAAAAAATGAAATGTGGCAAAAGGTCGCAAAGTTCAAGGGGGCCGAATACTTTCGCAAGGCACTGTATGGCATGCATCCCAAAAGTCACCCTATTGGCTACGTAAGGCACTACTTTTGACAAGGGCCCATCGAGCTCTGGTCAAAAGTAGTGCACTATATAGGGAATAGGGTGCAATTTGGAACACATCCATTGACTCTCTCTCCCATGTGTATTAGGATTGTATTACAGCGGCCTCACTCAACCTCCTAAAGACAATGACAACAGCATTGTTCTAATGCAGAGACAATAGGGGTTTAGTGAATCTGTAGGGTACATTTCAGCCCTGCCTTACAGAGGTAAACTAAAGACACTGAGCCCTCTACCTTAATCCTGATCTTTGGAATCTTGACAATTTTGTGTAGGAAATGCCACTTCCTGTTCTTCTTAGTCTCTTCCCCCCTGGCAGAGGACACTTCTGTCATTCTGTTGTGGGACAGAAATTGACTTGGATGAACGGTGCCTGCATTCAGAGTCCAGTCGCAAACAGAGTTGTTGGACTGACTCTGGACTAGTGGAACTAGACAGGTTTCACTTGGACCTTGGCCAAAGAGTTCTGCCATTTTGAGCAGAACTGATCTTAAGACCTTTGACTTGGAAACGTTCAGCAGTGGGTCGTTGTTGGACAGTCTGGTGGACGGTCTGCTAGCCGATCTCTGAACAACTAGGCTTTGTATTTCTGCTGAAATGGCAGTGAGAAAATAGGTCAAGGGGCTGGTCGCTCGTCCCTCGTTTCTTCCGTTGGCTTTAGCCTTAAAGATGCTATCTATGATGATGACTATAACCTGTCCAGCCAGAGGACCCAATATGGCCTCAAGCTCCCTCTCTAACTCAAGGGGAGACTTGTGGCCGTGCGCAATATGCTCTATGGCATGGGAATACATCTTAGCAGACACCATGCTTAGCATTTCTTGGGCAAACTGCTGACTTGCTGAGATACTACCAGACAGCGGACCTAGAGTTCCCTGACTGAAACTTCGCATTAGCTCAGCCAATCTGGAATTGAGAAGGTTCATTACCAACTCTACAATACCCATCATAAACCTGGTGTCCGTTGGTATTTTGACAGGTCTGTATTTCTCCCGTCTACTCCAACTGGACGACAGTACGATCTCACTCTGTGACTGGCCTCTCTGGACCATGTTGAAGACAGAATCCTCAGAGATTCCAAACACAGAACTCAGTGGTGCCGAGTGGGGTCTGTGTCTCATCTCTCTATCACCACCCTCAGGTGAGGAGACATATCGCTCTTCGTCAACACTCAGCAAAGAGGTCATGGAACTGCAGAATGCACAACAGAAATTAATAGTACATGATAACAAATTACAAAATATGATCCAAGAATTGGAAGCACCTAAGTAGTATTTCTCTCTAGGTGGATCTGGAATGGATATTTGTACTTATAACAAGGGACATGGGAATAATGTTTTTAGAAAAACCTACAAGAAGAGGAGGGAAAGGGGTAAGTACCTATGAGAGGAGGGGATAGGGGTAAGTACCTGTGAGAGGAGGGGATAGGGGTAAGTACCTATGAGAGGAGGGGATAGGGGTAAGTACCTGTGAGAGGAGGGGATAGGGGTAAGTACCTGTGAGAGGAGGGGATAGGGGTAAGTACCTGTGAGAGGAGGGGATAGGGGTAAGTACCTGTGAGAGGAGGGGATAGGGGTAAGTACCTGTGAGAGGAGGGGATAGGGGTAGGTACCTATGAGAGGAGGGGATAGGGGTAAGCACCTATGAGAGGAGGGGATAGGGGTAAGTACCTGTGAGAGGAGGGGATAGGGGTAAGTACCTGTGAGAGGAGGGGATAGGGTAAGTACCTGTGAGAGGAGGGGATAGGGGTAAGTTCCTGTGAGAGGAGGGGATAGGGGTAAGTACCTATGAGAGGAGGGGATAGGGGTAAGTACCTATGAGAGGAGGGGATAGGGGGTAAGTACCTGTGAGAGGAGGGGATAGGGGTAAGCACCTATGAGAGGAGGGGATAGGGGTAAGTACCTGTGAGAGGAGGGGATAGGGGTAGGTACCTATGAGAGGAGGGGATAGGGGTAAGCACCTATGAGAGGAGGGGATAGGGGTAAGCACCTATGAGAGGAGGGGATAGGGGTAAGCACCTATGAGAGGAGGGGATAGGGGTAGGTACCTATGAGAGGAGGGGATAGGGGTAGGTACCTATGAGAGGAGGGGATAGGGGTAAGCACCTATGAGAGGAGGGGATAGGGGTAAGCACCTATGAGAGGAGGGGATAGTGGTAAGTACCTATGAGAGGAGGGGATAGTGGTAAGTACCTATGAGAGGAGGGGATAGGGGTAAGTACCTATGAGAGGAGGGGAAAGGGGTAGGTACCTGTGAGAGGAGGGGATAGTGGTAAGTACCTGTGAGAGGAGGGGATAGGGATAAGTACCTATGAGAGGAGGGGATAGGGGTAAGGACCTGTGAGAGGAGGGGATAGTGGTAAGTACCTATGAGAGGAGGGGATAGTGGTAAGTACCTATGAGAGGAGGGGATAGGGGTAGGTACCTGTGAGAGGAGGGGATAGGGGTAAGTACCTGTGAGAGGAGGGGATAGGGGTAAGTACCTGTGAGAGGAGGGGATAGGGGTAGGTACCTGTGAGAGGAGGGGGATAGGGGTAGGTACCTGTGAGAGGAGGGGATAGGGTAGGGTACCTGTGAGAGGAGGGGATAGTGGTAAGTACCTATGAGAGGAGGGGGTAGGTACCTGTGAGAGGAGGGGATAGGGGTAGGTACCTGTGAGAGTAGGGGAAAGGCGTGGGAGTTTGTGTGCTGCAAGTAGTTCTTGAACTGGTGCGTCTACTGGGTCCACCACGAAAGCTGAATCTGACGCTGCGGCCAAGAGAGGTCACTTCTCTAGCCACATTGCTTCCTGATCCAGAAGAGCTTGACGAATCAGAGAGCCTGATCTGCATGGTGAGGTCAAGGGCGGGAACGACCACAGTGGATGTAGACTCCATTACCCAATTTGTAATATCCATGCACCTAGCACTAAACTCATCTCTGCTCATCTGAAATGTTAAAAGACCATACAGAGTTAGTTTGTTAACAGAGCTGCACTGCTGCACCATGTGTTTACTTAAGCTAGTCAATTAAAGCAGTGGTTCAGGATGTTCCACAATGCTGGAAAGGGGGGCCTGAGTGAAAAAGTTTGGAATTCCTCTGAATTAAAGGTCCTGCACGATTTCCACCAATAAGAGTTTGGAATGTTTGGTCCATCTTACCAACATGAACTACTTTAGAAGTGACTATAACTCACCCCGGAACGCATATTCTCACTCAGCAGATTCCAATGGCTGAAAAGTAAATAAAAAAAGGTACACAAATAAACTACATGATATTACCTCTATTCTCTTAGATTACGTTATGGATGGACCTCTACGGAAGTAGGCCACATCCAAACATCCCTGATTGGTCAGTTGGTCAGTTGAGTCCCTTGTATTTGCCCGAGACGAGACACCTTACCTCCTTCTCAAAACCCATTGGACGAGATGGACAAAAGGGAGGGCTTTCTCATCCAATGGGTTTTGAGAAGGAGGCGGGAAGAGAGAACTCTAGGAGAATGCAATTGAGATTGTCCCTATGGGTACGTCGCAAATGGCCCATATTCCTTAAATACGGAACTATTGTTGACCAAGGCTCTAATAGGGAACATATCTAGGGGATGCACGGGGAACCAAAGACAACTTACCCATCCTTCATGTCCTGCACAAAGGTGTGTAGGTCTGGGTAGCTTCTCTTTCCCCTGCTGAGGCTGGTCTGGGAGGCTGCAGCCTTGCGGGTCATGGTAGTGAAGGTCACCACTGCAGCCTGATGGGGACAACAGAAAGCAGACTTAGGCTGGAATTCAATCAAATTCGCCATAGCACTGTTAACGCAGTGTCTGTTTACGAACTACTGTCTGCGTGTACAAACAGACATGTACACACACACACACTGTTATCTGGAAGCATTTACCTTTGCCACTCGTTCAGTCTCCTGGGATTGAGATGGCCCGGCTGTTTCTACATCATCACTCTCCTGCATCACACTCTCTCCTTCGACCTCCAGTGTCAGAGTTGATGTGGATGTCTTCAGATCAACCTGATTCAAATCACTCTCTCCTTCGACCTCCAGTGTCAGAGTTGATGTGGATGTCTTCAGATCAACCTGATTCAACTCACTCTCTCCTTCGAACTCCAGTGTCAGAGTTGATGTGGATGTCTTCAGATCAACCTGATTCAACTCACTCTCTCCTTTGGCCTCCTGGATTAGAAGACCTTTACTAGCTCAAGCTTGGTCAATTAATTTGTCATTTTAATCTTCAATGCGTCATTAAAGCACAAAACATCATACCTCCTGTGACTGAGATGGGATGACAATGGCCTCGTCCAACTCACTCTCTCCTTCAACCTCCTGTGACTGAGATGTGCCATCTGTCTTCAGATCAGCCTCCTGCATCTCAATCTCTCCTTCAGCCTCTAGTGACAGAGTTGGGATATCTGTCTCTAGAACAGCCTCTTCCAACTTGGTCTGTCTCTCAACCTCTCTGTGATACAGAAAAAGGAATCTCTCTAAGGTCACTATAATGTGAGTGTGAGGATGTGTTCCAATTATAGAAGTAGAATCATAGAAGTAGAATGAATCCTTCTAGAATTAGGATAGAATCACTGGAATTCTATGGTTCCAATAATCTGAGATGACTCGGCCTATCCAGAGTTATATATTTAGAGAATTTGGCAAACTTTTAGAAAGGACTCCATGTTAGCGCCTTTGAGCCTTTCATTTACCCTTTCATTATAAGTCAATTATAAAATAGATGTTCAGGTACATATTAGTGTTTAAAATGTCAATATTGCGCATGGGGAGCCAGCTCTCATATGGATATCTTTGATTATACTGTGTCATGTAATGTATACATTTTGATGTAAATGCAACATAATCAAATCAAATTTATTTATATAGCCCTTCGTACATCAGCTGATATGTCAAAGTGCTGTACAGAAACCCAGCCTAAAACCCCAAACAGCAAGCAATGCAGGTGTAGAAGCACGGTGGCTAGGAAAAACTCCCTAGAAAGGAACATAATGCAGATAGATGTCCCATCTCTCTAAATACATGGCTCTGGGCCTACCTCTCCGTAGGCGGTGACCTTTGACCTACTACATAATCTGTATCTGTAGGCCTATGTGATCCTGTAACCAGTCACAAATGTGTCATTAGTGTAAATCACTTACCTGTCTTCCTTCATAACATCACCGTCAATGATGGGGTCACCCAGGTCTATGAGGGTGAGGTCATTCCCACTGACCTCTGACTCCTGAAAGACAGCAAGCACAAAGTCAAGTTTAGATGTCACCTACTGTGTCGCCTTTGGCCGTGTTGAAAACAACGGACTTCCGACTTCAGAGTGTTCAAGACAACCGAAAAAGAAAAAAAAACTCGGACATGGAGAAATTGTTTTCAACAGTCATCCAACTTGGATTTCCAAGTCAGAAGCAAGCACGGCTTGGCGGGTCATGTTTCGGAGGACTCCTGACTCGACCTTTGAGAAGTTGCAGCGATGAGACTAGATCGTAACTACCAATTGGATATAACAAAAAATGACAAAAACTCTGGCAACTCTTTAGAGCTCCAAATTTCCGACCTATAGATCACGGAAGTCATGATTTGACCAAGATCACTTGCCTTGAAAGCACCATTAACCCAACACTCCAATTGGCATCAATTGTGACTGCATCATAATGCATCATATGCATAGAAATAGAATCATCAGAACATCATGTCAGGTGTACAGTTCAGTTTACCAGTCAAATTGCCGTGATCAGAGACTCTATCCTTTCTAGTGATTCTATTTCTATGGTCACATCATAATGCATCATATCTATGCTTGTGTCCGAAATAGCACCCTATTTCCAATATAATGCACTTATTTGGCCGGAGCCCTATAGAGTGCCACAGGAATGAGTCATAATCCCCATAAAACATCCCATAAAACATAGTAGTCAAACAGGGACTTTTCCCATAGTGGATTTTAGAAACACTTCAAATAAGGGCTGTGTTTCAGGTAGGCTTACCCTGGTGTGACATTTTGATAACTGTACATCTCTCTAGGACAAGGTGACTTTTATCAATATATTCGCCTGTATTTACCCCCCAAAAATGAATGCTAATTATCTGCTAATGTGGCTATCATAAAGAACTACAAATGCCACGATGATCATGCTGATCGAGGCAAAGGTAAGAATCTCTTGATTAACTATCTAATGTTAGCTAAATGTAGTAATTAATAAATTGGCTACATTTCTTTAATGGCCAATTCTGTGAAATGTTAGTGCAAGTTTAAATTGACACAAAACCTGTTAGCAAGGTGTCAGCTAGAAATGACGTTTAGGAGCTTGCAGGGATTTGTAGTTTGCATGTCTACTTCGATGCTAATTACAAATTTCGAATCTGAGAGTAAATAGAGCCAAATGTATTGCTAAAAGTCACCTTGTCCGTGAGAGATTTACATGGTTCTAAAAATGGCACACCAGGGTAAGCCTACATGAAACACAACCCTTATTTGATGTGTTTCTGAAATTGCCTATGGGAAAAATGAATGGGGGAAAAAACGATTGGAACCATTTCCCTCCCTGTTTGACCGCAAGGTTTTATGGGTATTATGACACCTCCACCGTGGGGCTAAAAGACGGGTTGGTTGTTTAGCAACAAAACTGCATGTAACTAACTGGGTAAAATAGACAAAGTAAATAGACAGGGTTCGCTTTAGAACGTTGACAACATGTAAACTATATTTAGTCTCTAAATGTTCATTGCAAACAAATACATTTGCATAATGAGAACTTGCTAGCTGAGGTTGAGTCATAACAGATACACGCATTCCGGCCATTGATGAGCGCACGCATGTTTTTAGGTGCGTTCTGACTGTCTTAGTGTGCGGATAAACATGACAATCACTCTCATGAAACTTAAATGAAACATCACTCCTTATGTCTTTTCTCAGCACAAACACTCAGCCCAATTTCTACAGTCAAAACAGGTTTTGAAAATGCTTCTTCCACATCTTTTGGTCCCTGTCTGTTTTGCTCTCAGTGAAGTGCTACTATCCCCTTGGACTACAGTTATTGCCGTCATAAGGTGTGCGTCTGTCTGTTGGCCGGACACTTTCTACCGTTTAGGACCTTTGTGGTAAAGGTAAAGATGGGGTATAGCAGCAGCAGTTCCTCTGAAGTCCAGTATCTGCTGGAAGGGAACCTGGTGGTATGAGAGGATGAGTTGGGCCTGTTGTGCCTCCCCCTATCCCTCCCTCTTCTCTCTCTCTGTCTGAGGGACTCTTAAGGTTCCTGTGCGGACTGTCTCGGTTCGTGCCCTCCTGAAGCTGGCTGTGGTGATTTAAGACACGCTATGTTTATGTGTGTATTTGTTTGTGGCCTCTGGCCCACTTCGCTGTCCCTCTGTCCAGTACATACCGTTGTAGCAGGCCAAGTGTAGTGGCGTGTAGCCCTGGTTGTCTGTGATGACGGGGAGGGTCCACACTGACTGGGCGGTGTGTAGGAGCCACCCCAGTATCCCGATGTGTCCGGACGCCGCCACCAGGTTGGACATGGCTCCGCCCCTTACCTTCCCGAACCAGGAAGCTGGCACTGTGCTGCACTCCTCGTGAAAAGTCACCGCCTAGGAGGAAGGGAAGGGAGGGGAGACAAGAATGGATTTGAATAATTTATAATCAATTAAATAATAAGGAATCATAATAGGTATATTTGGGCATAATTTATATTCCATGCTAGATCCCACACCAAAGCCATCCCTAGTATTTCAATGGCCCCATCCTAGATCAGAACAAGCCTCCCCCTCTCTTTCTGTGTGTGAGCGCGTACAGCCAACTCTCCTCACAACCCTTCTGTGTAGAGCTGTTCTGTGCCATTTGTCTTTGGCTTCTACGCTTGCTCCCTTGTTGAACAGGGAGTACACACAGTCTGTGTCCGCTCAGCACCGACAGCATCAGAGGGGTTCTGATACACAAGACAACAGGTCATATTACAAACTGGTAGTAACCAGGCTGAGTCCCAAATGGCAACCTATTCCCTATATGGTACACTACTCTTGACCTGAGCCCATAGGACTTTGGTTTAAAGTACTGTACCAAGTAGGGTACAGGTTGCCATTTTGGATGCAGCCCCAGTTTCAAAATCTCTTTATTTCAGGAATTGTATCCAAAACCCAAGTGACTATTCCGTCTTGAATGTCCACTGTACTCTGGATGTCAGCATTTCCAATCAGCAAACGCAAACACTCCGAATGTCCGTTGTTGCTAGAGGAAGATAAACAGAGAGGATATAACAATGTGAGATGATTGACCTTCAGTAGCTAGAGATGGAAAAACTGAGAAGATATAAGAATGTGAGATGATTGACCATTGGTAGCGAGAGGAGGATAAACAGAGAGAATATAGAATGTCAGATGATTGACCATTGGTAGCTAGAGGAGGATCAACAAGAGGATATAAGAATGTCAGATGATTGACCATTGGTAGCTAGAGGAGGATCAACAGAGAGAGATATGAGCAGATTGCTGGACGACTATAACCTTCACATGACAGACAGATTTCAAGAACAGTGGTGTTGGTAGATGACATCCTCATGATGTTAACACAGCAGATAATAAAGAATTTTGGGGCTGAGGCCATTGAAGCCTGTCACTTGCTAGCTGTGTACCTGGCTCTGGATAGAAGTCTCCCCTGTGCACTGATCTAGGATCAGCTTACCCTCCCTAGATCCTCAATCATTAGTGGAGAACATGACAAAAAATGACCTTAGATCAGTGTCTCGTGGGCATTTTCACACGATACCATCCCTAGAGTGGACATAGTCGTCCTAGCAACATGACCAAACAAATGGCCATCTTGGTCAGGAAACTTTTTAATTACAGAAGCTCTATGTGATATCCTTATGTCTACCTGCAGCGTGGATGGGGGTCCTCTTCAGAGTGAAGTCTTTAACCAGGATGGAGGCTTCCTGGTTGATGAGGACGTCAACAAACTCCACAAGGCTTTTTAAGGCAGCCAGGTCCAGAGGGGTGCGCCCCTGGCTGTCCCTCACGTCTAGATCCAGCAGAGACTGAACAGGACCTCCATAGCATGGTGG